>NW_020837957.1:21123495-21192947 GCF_003676395.1 Aethalodelphis obliquidens | reverse complement strand
TTTTTTTTTTTTTTTTTTTTTTTTTTTTTTTTTTTTTTGTGGTACGCGGGCCTCTCACTTGTTGTGGCCTCTCCCGTTGCGGAGCACAGGCTCCAGACACGCAGGCTCAGTGGCCATGGCTCACGGGCCTAGCCGCTCCGCGGCATGTGGGATCTTCCCGGACTGGAGCACGAACCCGTGTCCCCCGTATGGGCAGGCGGACTCTCAACCACTGCGCCACCAGGGAAGCCCCGGTACAGTCTTATAATACTGATTCTTTAAACTTTTTTGAGATTTGATATTTGCTTTAAGCCTTAATTCAACATCAGTTTTCATAAATGTAATGTGTGATTTGGAAAGAATATATACTTACCAGTGGTTGAGTGCAGTGCTTTGTATAAGTTCTTTACATCAAACTTGTTAATCATGTTGTTCAAAATCTTTTTAACTTGACTGAATGTTTTTGGCTGTTTGATCTATCAATTACTAAGGAAAAAGTGTTAAATCTCCCACTCTGATCATGGATTTGTCAATTACTCCTTGAAATACTGTCAGTTTTTGCTTTAGTGATAGACTGTTCAGATAACACAGAGAGGCACGAATCAAAGCAGAAACTTCAAATGTGCTACATTTGCAAAAAGATTATCAGCTGGCTCAGTCTTTTCTGCCATATTAACCCAATTTAGTCAGTCTTTCCAGAATAAGGTGGCCCTTGCTCTGTCTCCTGCCCCTTCTCTTTTCTTTCCTCCCATTCCAACAATACGTACACTTAAAATCCAAAGAATGGTCTAAGGAGATGTGGAATAAAAATACTCTAGACCAAGTATCTCAAGATGAGATATCCAGCTATCCAATAAGGGAATTCCTTATTTCATTTAGCAATATAGCTGAAAATATCTTTAAAATTATTGTTTCACTAACTACCATACAACCTTATAGTTTTTCATTTTCTGCAAGGGTCACTGGGTACCAAGGACAGTATTGGACTGCGGGTAGACCAAACACTATTGGCATCTCATGTCTGTGTGGTCTCCAGTGTTGTGCTGCTTCTTCATCAGGCAGTGAAGGATGAATGGTGATTCGCTCCACTAGCAGGGAAAGCCTCTATCATCCCACCGCTGAATTCACTCTGTGTTTATTTGCTACCTTAGCCAGAACAGGAAAGAGAAGCATAGGTAGTGAATGGTTGGGCTGGGTCCAGCATCTTTTTTCCTTGTTACCTTCTACATCTAATACAGTTGCTAACTGAAATAATTACTGTCTTTACCTGGTGGTGACATTCTATTTTGCTTATAAGACAGGCTGACAGATGTGCTTTGAAAAAAGCAGCAAACGTCTTGCACTGAGCTTGGATTCATTTCCCTTAGCAGATGATTTCAGTAACTTCATATCATTTTTCATCTGGCAGGTCAAGGAAAGCCAAGTTTTGAGAGAAATAAAGCTTGTTCCTTGGAGTGGAACAATGCCATGGAAGGTGAAACAACTTCATTTTTCCATGCAGATGTGGGTGCCCTTCTAGTTTTTGCAGGGAGAGGTGCCTGGATTTGCTCCGATCAACTTGTGGTGCTCATACTAATTGGTTGTTTGAAATGGGCTGCCCAGCTGGCAGCTGTATGAGCCGCCAGAATGGCCCTGGGGTGGCTGAGTCATTTCTCTCCCGAAGACTGAATGGTCTATTATTTGAAAAGGAAGATGGAGCCAACCCAGTTTGTCCCAACTTGCTGTGGGTGACCTAGGGAGGGGGCCGCCTCTCCTGGCTCTTGAACTCTGAAGAAACCATTTGCATCCTAGCACAAGAAACAGCCTGGGGAGCTGGTACTACCTCTGGTTCCCTGGAGCCTGGAGGGCAGAGAAGGTCATCAATTCTGCTGGGCCAGTGTACAGTGTGAGAAAGAGACCCAGAGATGAGTCATGGTGTGCAAACCAGGCAGCTGGCGTGGTTTATAATATTTGGGGTTCTTTACCCCAGGACCCTTGTCTTGATCATCTTTTCTGAGCTGAGAAGTAATGGCAAAGAAAAGGACTGTGGAGCAGATAATGACTTGTGGTGATGAACACTCTAATATTCACTTATAGAGCCCTGTATGTAGCTAGTCCATGTACATGTTTTTATTGAACATCTATTATGTGCCAGGAATGGTACTGAGTGCTATGAGGGATATAAAAACAGAAGCCCAACAAGATCTCTGCCCTCAAACTCCTTATAGTCTAATCAGGGGCCCAAGACATAAATACAAAACATTAAAGAACAATACAATAGTTAAATGAGGCCAGAGTCATCAACATTAAAAAAAAAAAGCCAAACTCATTTCTCACAGTTGATAAATTTCTCTCAACCCCCAGAGGTGGACAAATGACTTGAATCTTCAGCAGAACTGCCTGTGTGAATAATAATGAACAGAGGCAACATTCTTGAGGGCTTACTATAGATAGAACATTTCTAAGCCCCTTACCATTATTTTATTTAATCGTCAGAAAAATCACTAAAATGTAACAAAAATCTTAAAGAGTGAGGCACGATTCAGGTTTAAAACTAGATACTGCAGTAAACACCACTCCTTTGAATTTCAGCCTTGGCCCGATTTGTGTCAAAGCCTGGAACAAAAATTCTTTATGCTGTCACATGTTACATCTGAGAAGTTGATCCAGGTCCAGGCTGTAATATTGTGATATGGACCCATAAGTGTACAAATAGGCCCGTGACACTGCGTCGTAGGAGTTAAGGGCAGGAGGCAGGAACAAACCTTGGTTAATAGGACAGCTTTGTGGAGGAGAAAGCCTTTCAATACAATTCAAATGTTCTATTTACAGATTAGGAACTAAGGTAGAGATTGAAAGTTTCAACCTATGAACTTTCAACCAAGCATCTCAAGATTAGATATCCAGCTATCAAATTGTTTAACAAAGGAGCAACTTAGTTCTCACATGGCTGGGGAACAGCTCCTTATGATACCAGAGTATAAAACTGTGATCTTTTTTTTTTTTGCGGTACGCGGGCCTCTCACTGTTGTGGCCTCTCCCGTTGTGGAGCACAGGCTCCAGACGCGCTGGCTCAGCGGCCATGGCTCACGGGCCCAGCCGCTCCGCGGCATGTGGGATCTTCCCGGACCGGGGCACGAACCTGTGTCCCCTGCATCGGCAGGCGGACTCTCAACCACTGCGCCACCAGGGAAGCCCTAAAATTGTGATCTTTTACAGCTTCACTCTTCAGCGTTCTCAGGGGACTTCCTCTGGGGTAGCGGACTACTGCATGAATAAGATGTAATACCAACCACGTCACCCCTTTGCTTCAAACTCTTGTAGGATAAGGTCCAGATAAGGACCTGGCACTCAAGGCCCTGCTCAGATTCAGGGCTTTAGCCCCTCTTCAGCGCCATCTTCCAGTGCGGCACAGAGCTCACGCTCCGGCAGCATCCGTTGGCTTTTGCCACCTTGCCATCAGCCAGCTCAGTGGGCAGGCAGAGCACCTACTGTGGGTCACGGACTGTGCTCACCTTGTTGGCAGATGCCATGATGTCCCCTGCCCGTGTCTGGAATGCCCACCCACTGCCCATTGCCTGGGCCCTGCTATGTGTCCTTGATGACCAAGCCTACGTTGCATCCCCTCCAGGGAGCCTAGGTTGGGTGACATAGTCTCCTCTGTGCTCTCATTTATTGGTGTTGTGTTTCTGGGTGTGGTTTAATCCCTAGACTGTACGTTCCTTAAGGGTAGAGACTCATCCATGTTGTATCCCTAGCACTTGTCATCGAGCTTGGCGCGTAGTAGGTGCTCAATAGATGTTTGACCTTAAAAGGAAAGGCTAGTGGGGACGTATGTGAGAGTCTTATATTCAAAGTCATCGGGAGGGTAGGGTAAAATGGGGCAGTGCATGTGTTAAGTGACTGAATGATTATTTTCCCCGGGGAGGAAAAATGTGCGCAGATTCCTTGGCATTCCTTTTCTGTGCGGGGGAATCTCTGCTTCCTATGGGCTGCTCATCATCTCCACTGGAGGCATGTCCTACTCTAGAGGGGAGGGTGTAGACCTCAGCCCAGCCCCTGCTCCTTGCAGTGGGGGAGGGTAAAAATGAGAGTAGGTGTTACTGACCTAACGGGATCAAAGATGAGGATGGGTACTAGGAAGGACGGAAGTTTGAGTCACAGTCCAAGATGCTATGACTGGTTATATGATGACTTGCATGGCAATTATGGTCAGGAAGCCCAGTGTGGAAAACTGGAGGGACAGAGGCCCCAAATCCTGTGGCCACTCTCTGCCAGTGGCCACCGATAGCACAACAAGAAGAATAAACACTTGTAGAGGGCTTTATTGTCAGCGAGGCATTGTTCTAAGCCCTTTCTATAGTCATGTGACAGGACTAGCTGGGGAAGAAGGGGTCCAGGTCTACAAAAGCGTCCTTTGAAATGTACTGACTTCATAGAGAAGAGGGAATTGGTGCAGTTTCAAGCACCTCCTCAGAGGAGGTCAAGATCAGCGCGAGGAAGAGTACATGTAATCCTGAGGTTGGCCTTGAAGAATTAGAGAAATCACCAGCCTGTGTCCCCAGCCTGGCCCAGCAGCCAGGCCTCCGGTAGGGGGAGCCTTTGGGGGCCCGGCTTCCTCTCGAAGCCTTTTCGGCTGCCCATTCCCATGAGCTCAGAGCGGTCCCTTTGGAGTGGCCCAGCCAAGCCCTGGATGCCCCCAGACCGCCCCTCGCCACCCCGAACCTGCCTGTCAGGATCGGGCTTCCTGCTGGGAGGAATATAAATATGGATGGAGCATGGCATCTTCAAACATCGCCCAAGAGCAGAGGGACAGCCAGTTCCAAATGATAATATTTGAAAAGCCACAGGGAGCCTCTGTTGCTGTCGAGTTAGAATTGCTCGTCTTTCATGTGATTAAAGAAGCCCTCGTGTGGTTTTTTTCTTTTCCTTAGAGACGTACCAGGGTGTCTCCTCTCCTACTACAGCCCTGAATGGTTTTTAAGGTTTCTAAGTAGACGGCATTTACATTTGCTACTCATTCTCTAAATGAAAGGCAGGCTGAAACACATTAATGAGCATCCTGATTACCGCAGCCCTTGAGAAATTAATTAACGACAAGGCAGTGTGCACATCACATTCCCCCTGCTCCCCAAGATGAGTCGGAGAGCCCAGGAGCTGCATCCAGCCCCAACCGAGAGCTGCCACACACGTCTTCAGCCAAGGGTCCGCTTTTCCTGGACACATTTTGAGTTGCTTTTCCTAGAGAACGCTATTCCCTGGATAATTAAGCAATAGTGTCTTTCTCATGGCCTGGAGTTTTCCCTCTAAACCAGGTGGTCTTACCTGGAAGAGCCTTTAGTTTGTCTCGTTTCTTTTCCTTCTTGTTTTTTGTTTATTTTTGTTTGTTTGTTTGTTTTTAGAAACCAGTATTAAGGACCAGCACTTACTGGTCTTTCCCTTATAAAATAACCCGCACTTAAATGGTGCTTATTTTGTCAGGGACTCTGTGTGTACACATTTATTTATTCAATCTCACAATAACTCTGGGGTAGGTGCTGTTATTATCCGTGTCTTATAAAGAGTGAAATAAAGGAACAGAGCAGTCAATTAAGTCACTTAAGGTCACACAGCTAGTAAGTGGCAGAGTCAGAATCTGAACTCAAGGGATTGGCTCAGAATCCATGCCTTAACGACTAATCACATCTACACCGACCCACACATTTGTATTTTGGGTCAAGTTTTTAAAATCCAAAATGTGTTTATTGAGGTGGTTTCTTATTTATCTTGATTCGGGGTGCTTTCTGTGCTGCTTCTGCCTGAAGGGACATCCTTCAATGACCTTGTTTTGCCTCCCAAACTACTGTTTGAGAGGGGTAATTTTTTTTTTTTTTTTGAGGTACGCACGCCTCTCACTGTTGTGGCCTCTCCCGTTGCGGAGCACAGGCTCCGGACGCGCAGGCCCAGTGGCCATGGCTCAGCCGCTCCATGACATGTGGGATCTTCCCGGACCGGGGCACAAACCCGTGTTCCCTGCATCGGCAGGCGGACTCTCAACCACTGTGCCACCAGGGAAGCCCAATACCGGGTAATTTCATAGCATCCAAGCATTTCACATCCAGAGACAGGAGTTGGGCTCTGCACCAGGAGTTTTGTTTGTGTTTTTTTCTTCTCTTCTGGGGAGGGATGAAGGAGATCCTTCATAAGAAGCATATTCTCAGGCTGAAGAGGGTGGAAGGAAGTTGACATTTTTTAGATGAGGATCCAGAGGCTCAGAGAGGTCTATTATCTGCTCAGGGTCATGCAGATTGGTTTTTGTTGTTGTCGTTTTCTCTCTCTCTCTCTCTCTCTCTCTGTGTGTGTGTGTGTGTGTGTGTGTGTGTGTGTGTTTTCTTGGTCTGACTCTGCAAAACTACAAACTGGCTGATTCCAAATTGCTGTTCTTTCCACCACACTGCACTGTGTCCATGCGGTTCTATTGGATGAAGCATTTGCTGAGATGGCTACTCCTTACACTTATTTCTGATTTCAGGGCTAATGTAAGAATGAAGCAGACTTACAAGTGTGAATCCCATATGCCAGGTTCTTAAAAGAGTTGTGCAACTTTTTGGCACCCCCGGGAAGCCCTGAAATAAAGCTGAGGACCAGAGTAGCATTCACGGTCATCCTGGTAGCAGTCACATTTACCCCATAAAAACAGAGAGGCAGCAAAGACTCAGCAAGACACCTCCAGAAGGAGCTTTCGTTGGCCAGTGTTTCCAGGTAAGAGGAAGAAAACAATCCTAAAAGAAAGCGATTTGCACCAAGAACAACACGTCTTCCAGGCAACACGCAGCCTCAGAAACCTTCTTTCCCCCACACAAAGCCCTGTGGGCCTGGGAGCACCCTCCATGCGGCAGCGCAGAGCAATGTGGCTTACAGGCTGGGAAGAGGGGGGTTTGAACTCAGCCTAGACACAGGCTCAAGCCTCAGCGCTGCCATGTCCTAACTATGAGATCTGAGGCAAACTAGGTCATCCTTCAGCCTCTGTTTCAACATCTATAAGATGGGAGAGTAATTGTACCAGTGTCATAGGACTTTTGTGACCAGACGATATATGTAAGGAGCACACAAGGTGTAACATACACAATAAGCATTTAATAGTAGTAGCTATTCTTAGCGTCCATAGTGCTCGTTGCCAGATTCTCCCTTCTTCTAAGCACCCACTGGTCCCTCTGAAATGCTCTCCACTCAGGATTCTGCTCAAAGGGCAGCTCATCCGCAGACCTTCCCTGACCACCCCACCCAGGGGAGCTCGTATCCTCCCACCTTGCTTTACGCTTTTCCTGGTGTGGATCACTATCAGATGCCAGGTTATACAGCCATGTGTTTGTTTGTCGATTGGCTGTCGCCTTCCCAAGAACACTAGCGCCATGATGACAGCAATTGTGTCAGGTTCACTACTGGGTTCTTGGTGGCTAGACCAGTGTCTGCCATTTGGGGGGTACCAAGTCAGTGCTTCCTGAAAGCACCTGAGTACAAGGCATCTCTTCTGAGTAGATTCTGATTCTATACAATGGCACAGCCTAAAAGTAGACGTCAGGCACAGGAGCTGTTGTGTACCTGGGACAAGCCTTGGGTTTCAGGGTGACAGCAGAGTGCCCGAGAGGCCTGACCCTCTGAGGCACCAAGCTGTGCTCCAGGGAGCCCTACACCCCGAAGTGCCCAGCAGACACTGCCCTGGGCTGAAGGGATCCGAACCCACGCGTCGCTTTCTTTGCTGGAATGTTATAGCCTGAAGTCACTGTCGGGCGCCCCCCTCCCCTCTCTCTCAGGATTCATTATGGCTGGTGCAACTTCCTCAAGGACCAAAAAGCACGTCTTCAAAGTAATCCGTGGCAATGGATAGTTCACTGCTTTTACACTCAGGAATGATTTTTTTTAAAAGGCAGCACAGGGCTTCCCTGGTGGCGCAGTGGTTGAGAGTCCGCCTGCCGATGCAGGGGACACGGGTTCGTGCCCCGGTCCGGGAAGATCCCACATGCCGCGGAGCGGCTGGGCCCGTGAGCCGTGGCCGCTGAGCCTGCGCGTCCGGAGCCTGTGCTCCGCAACGGGAGAGGCCACAGCAGTGAGAGGCCCGCATACCGCAAAAAAAAAAAAAATAAATAAATAAATTAAAAAAAAGATAGTAAAGGCGGCACATAGCTCGGATCACGATTTTCAATAAGTAAAAGCAAAAGTGAGTTTTGCTCCTGGCTGCTACTGAGATGCAGCAACCTGTGTTGGTCACACCTCCTCGGCCCCCCCGGGGCTGGCACCTGGTGGGTGGGTACGAAGAGCTGCCTCCTTCCTGCTGCTGCCTGGGGAGAAGCCAGAGGAAACAAGGCTCAGCGAGCATTCTGCACCCTGGCCCCAGTGCGCCCAGCCTCCTTGGCTCACACACCCCATCAAGATCCAGAGAGAGGGTGAACTGGATACAATAACGCACCTCAGAGTCACCAGAGCCACCAGTGGGGGTTGATTTAGAGGAGCCTCTAAAGGGCATGTGGTTTCTCCAAAGTGCACAGTGCTTGTAAATTCTAAGCACTTTCAGAGGTTGTCATAAGCAGATGTATGGCTTCCCTAAGCCTGCATGGAGCAGAGAAATCGAGCAACAGGAAAAACTAATTAAATAATATAACAAATAGCAAACAGAGAGCATGCTCCATAAACTCTAGCGTGACCTAGCAATTCATGCTAGAATTTAGTTAATGTAGATAATTCATGTTCGAATTTAGTTTCCTGCTGGATAGTGAGATTGGCAAGGTAAAGAAGAAGCTGTCTCTGGTCATTAGCTGTCAATTACTGTCTATGCTGTAGGCGGTATTTCCATGTTAACACACATGGGATATAGCATCACTATGACGGTAACTCTACTGCATAAGGCCCGTGGACAGATGCAATCATGAAGGGATATACTACCTCGAATCATGCATTTGGGTGCAGGGAGAACCTGAACTGTTCCGATGATGCAGCAGGGTGGGTCCGGAAGTACGCAGGGAACATGTTTTTCCTTAGCCGTTCCACGTAAAATCGCAAGTCTGTGGCTCTCTGGAAAAACCTAGCTGGATTTCCTGGGCAACGTTCAGGTCTCTGGCTGTGGATGGGTTGTTTCTTTTAATTATTTTCTCCCTGGCTTGGAGTGTTTCTTTGATACACATGGCTCTTATTGAAGAGAACATTTATTTGGGATTTCCTGGGCAAGGTTGTGCCAGAGAAGGAGTGGCCTCTCGCTAGGCAGGGATGCTCTCTCATCGACGTACACAGTTCCCACTGTGGAAAATTAGGATACCGACCATCTGGTGTCCTAACAATCTCCTGGGAGGCTAGAGAACTCGATCCACACACCAGATGCTGGTCCCCACCAGACAGGGCCAGCAGATAGCCTGTGACCGTCAGGACCGCAGCCTGGCAAACAGATCTGAGAGCCTATGAAAGAGCTCCACGTTGTAAGTTTCATCCTCAAAACAATCCAGGTGGTGGGAAGCTTTCCTGCTCTCTCCCCTCCAACTCCTGTACCTACTTTGTGCCCCCATGAAACCTGATACTTCGTTCTGACACGGCACCTGTAACATTTTGCACTGATTTTTTTCCCCATATCTGAAAGCCTCATGAAGACCCATGGGGGAGCCTGAGCCTGGCACAGTGCCTGGAACATAGCAGATAATACACGCTTGTTTGCTTATCTGTCAGAGGACCTTCCTGCTGAGCCTTGGCAGGGAGTGTATTTATGCACGGGAGCAGCCTCTGCCTTATAATCAAATGCATGATGGATCTGAACACAAAATGGGGCCAGGTGTGTAAAGAAATCCAACAAGATAGCTTGGGTCAGGAATGCTTACAAAAATTTCCTGGCCCAATCCCAAGGGCAAGGATGGCTCAAGTACCTGGGGTTCAGCTTAGCCTGGTCAGTGGAATGTTCCCTCCTCTCCTGCAGGGTCCTTTGTGGAATCCTGGGAGACAGAAACTTAGCCCCAGGTCTCGGCTGATTGAAAACAAGGTCACCTTTGACAGTGACTTAAGGTCTCTCAGGACCCCAATCATATTCAGTTTCTCACCCTGTGGTGATAATCACGTTGTGGAAATCAATAATACACCCTGTGTAGCAGACATCTGGCCTCCTGGGGTTTCTGTGATTGAGGAATGTGCACTGATGGTGGCAAAGAAAGGACTAGCCTGCTTGGTTAGATCGGAGTCCTGTGGGAGCTGCGTGGGCCCTGCATGTGAACAGAGAGAAGAGGATGGAAAGGCCTTGCCCTAAGGAGTGGACTGGAAGGCTCACTGCTCCAGAAAAGATGGGCCTTTCCCCAACCTAAAGTGGGATCCAGAGCCCCTTCTCTGCAGCTCTGAGTCTTGGTTTGGTCCTTCCTCACTGTGGAGTTGCCCGCCTGTGAAGGGAGGGCGTGTGTCGAGGGAACCCCATGCACACTGAAAGCCAGGCCCAGGCTTCCCTGGAGAGGCTTCGTGGCCCACAGAGCTTGAGAGGAATTCCTTCCTAGCAGCTTGTCAACTTTACCCACTTTACCCGAGCTTTTGGCAACACGGATGCTTTTTTAAAGGGTAGATTTATTTCATTGCAAACAAAAGGGCATTCAGGCCCCAGGGCCCTGGGTGGGTCCCAGAGTCTCCCATGCCCACCAGGGCCCAGGCTACCTTCTCCACCCAGACAGCATCCTCCCTCCTGGGCCAGGCCAGAGGCTCCTGCATGGGCTCGGGGGGGCTGCACTGTCTCCCAGATGAAGGTGAGAAAGATGGATGGACCGCTGCAGGCAACTTGCTCTGTGGGAACACAGAGCCCAGGCATCTGCTCGGGGCAGAAGCTCCAGGTGCCCTGTGAGAAAGCTGTCGGGGCCCTGGATGTGCAGTCAGGGGAGGCTGATGGGCCGGGTGCTGGCTGCCAGCCAGGGAACACAGAATGTTCCTTCACAGAACAGCGAGTCCATCTGGGTGGGCAGCCGCTCCACAGCCAGGCTCGCCTTGGCTGTGCCTTTGCCATTTGGAAGGCCACGAGCTATCATTGTTCTCTCAGATGCCCCTCTGCAAGGCCAAGAAGGCCGGTCCCATTGTCCCCTTGCCCTCCCCTCCGCCCTCCCACCTGCAGCCCAGATGCTCTCCCCCTGCTGCCACCTGTCTTTGTACAAGGCATGTCTTTTATTTTATTTAGTTATTGAATTTTATTTTATTTATTTTTTATACAGCAGGTTCTTATTAGTTATCTATTGTATACGTATTAGTGTATTTATGTCAATCCCAATCTCCCATGTCTTTTAGAAGTCTTTCGGGACAGGTCGGGAGGAGAAAGGCATGTTTTAATGGGGACATGAGCCATTTATTAAAGTCACCCGGTCAATTTTCTGTCAAGTGTTAAGCTTTTCTGCCCCATAGAAAGGAAGAAGCACATCTGTGGGCTGTACACAAAACTGCTCAGAGAGGCTAGCCAGGGAGGCTGCTGCCACAGCACCATCAATTTCATCATCATCGTCATCACAAAGCATCTGCTTGCCCAGACATCCAATTGAGAGGGAGATTTGGGCGGGAGGCCGCTGAACTTGAAAGGAGGAGGCCTGGATTTCAATCTCTGTCCTAGCTCTGTGCCTCTGAGCATGGCATGGGAAACCAAATTGTCCACTGCTGTTGTAGACACAGCCCTCGACCTCCGTATATCCGCGGCCCATGCCCGTGGCAGACATGGCTAACCAATCCCTCTCCCCAAGAGCCTTAGAACATGGACTCTTTCTTTTTTTTTGGCTGTGCCGGGTCTGCATTGCTGCGTGCTGACTTTCTCTAGTTGCGGCGAGCAGGGGCTACTCTTTGGTGCGGTGCATGGGCTTCTCATTGCGGTGGCTTCTCTTGCTGCCGAACACAGGCTCTAGGCGCGCGAGCCTTGGTAGTTGTGCGCGGGCTCAGTAGCTGTGGCTCGCGGGCTCAGTAGCTGTGGCTCATGGGCTCAGTAGTTGTGGCTCGCAGGATCTAGAGAATAGGCTCAGTAGTTGTGGCACACGGGCTTAGTTACTCCACAGCATGTGGGATCTTCCCAGACCAGGGATCGAACCCGGGTCCCCTGTATTGGCAGGTGGATTCTTAACCACTGCGCCACCAGGGAAGTCCCGAGCATGAACTCTTAACACAGAGCTCCCGACAGCCAATGCCCACTGATTTGAAGGGCACTCAAGATGAAACCTAGTTGCCATCACTACCCTAGGAATTTATAACCTGTAAATGAAATTTTGTACCAAGGACAGACCAGGACATTAAAGAGAAAGAGAGAGAGAGAGAGAGAAAGATAGAAAAGGAAAGAAAAAAGCTTAAAAATCAATAGAGAAATAAATCCACCTGAACAATCTGGACTGTCCAGATGAATGATACTTAATTTTTAGGCAAGATATCTGCACTGAATCATTTTATTTGGATAGACCCAGAGTTAGAGAGATATTGAAACATACCTTAAATCAGACGTGCTCTTTCTTCATACATATGGAGTTCTAGAAGGGAAGGAACCTTAGTCCAGCCTTTTCATTTCAGAGATGAGGAAATAAAAGCCTCAGGGGTTGTGATTCCCCAGCCCACCCAGCTTGGCGGAGGCCACGACAGAAAAGAACCCAGGTTTTCTGGTTCCCATCCCAGTGCCCTCTCCTCCACTGACTACACTGTCTTGCTTGGCATGAAAAAAAAAACAAAACAAAAAAACACAGCTCTTTAAGGCACAGGCAATGAATGGTTTTCAATGGTGTTTGCGGTGAAAATTAACGAACCAATGGCCCCCTCACTGAGACCATAAAATAAAAAGTACCAAACATTGCTTAATTGAACAGGGGGTCAGAACGCCTTCATTCTGGTGTCACTCCACCACTCCCTATTTGGATACCTGGGGAGAGTCACCTAACCCGTTTTTGACCTGGGTTTTCTTACCTATGCAGTGAACACCAATACTGCTGCCTGTACTTGCCCCACCAGGATATAGAAACAGAAAGCAAAAGATGTGGAACTTCTGGCTCCAGGTAAACAGTAGTCACCATGAGAGGGGTGATGAGCCATCAGGTCGTGTCTGTCATTCCAGGATTAGTGGCAACATTGGGCAGATGTGTGGGATACATGCACCGCAGCTCAAGGATGACTCAGGTGCTTCAAAGGAGGGCCAGGCAGGCTTCAGAAATGGTCTTTATTTAGATGGGAATGTCAGGAAAAGGAAAAACTCAGAGGGAGCTTCCAAATGATGAAGAATTGGTCCATGTTGGCAGGTGACCCAAGGGGTCCTTCCCTTCTCTTTCTGCGTCAGATGTCTCGCGGAGGGTTCTGACAGCAGGGTAAGGCCTAGGATGGAAGCACTGCATGCATGCTTAATGAGTGTTAACTGCGGAACAGCTGATAGCATTAAGGACCAGCGTGTAACAAATTGGCACACAGGGGGTAAACCAAACACATTTCCCCATTGCATGTGTCAGGGCACCTTGCTGGGTGTTCCTGACATTCAGGAGCCCGGCTTTGGAACCACATGCCCACCACACCAGAAATCACATCTATCTGGCACATCTGTACTTTTTCTGCCAAGTATTAATTCACATTTATAATAAATAAGGCATTTACACAAGTGGAGAGGTTCAGAGTTCAGGATCTGTTCTGGTTTGAACTATTCTGCCATTTCTGCCCTGTGTAACATTGGGCTATCATGTAACCTCGCTAATCCCTATACTTCTCTATGGCAAGGTCTTTGCCATAGAAAGTGGCAGTGTGTTCACACAAAATATCTTTCTAGGACGTGAATTAAACACCTGTTTCTCCCAGGTCTGGCAGTTTGCCATACTCCTGCAAAGGAAGGGCTGAACTGGCTTTATTCTCTTACTTCAATGGAGGAAAGACCCCTGAGCAGAAGGCCTTTTAGGGAGAAAAAGGCTCCAAATAAGCCACTAGGTGGCGCAAGAGTTCTACCAATGAGACCACAGCTGGCCCATGGCCCTTTTAGAGAAATTCTGGAAAGGAATTTGAAGCATCCTAGAATTTCAAAGCAGGATTGGGCCTTAGAGATCATCTAGTTCAACCCTATCATTTTGAGGCCAGGTAAGTGGAGCTCAGAGAGATGAAAGATCTTTCCTGGTATAAACAACCAGTTAGTGCAAAACTGGACTGAGAAACCAGGTCTCCTCCCTCTGGATTAAGCTTGCTCAGTCAGGCCACCATGTTTTCTTTCTCTCCTTAATGTGTGTCTTGGATTCTTGGCCACGACTGAAGCGAGAAGTGGCTTTGGTGTTGAGAATTAAACATAGGAAGGACGGGAAGGGAGTGGAGTTGCTAGGTCTCTTTCCCAGCAGCGTGGATGCACCTCTCAGCTGACCCAAGGGCCTGGGCTACAAGGTACAGAGAATTCAACTGTAGTCCTGCCCATCCAGGCTCAGTCTCTGCAGCTGCTGTTGTCCTGCCCTGGGCTGTAATTGATCAGATCATGATGCTCAAAGCCAGATAGGACCCAGCCTGGAGGAGGCAATGCTAGGTCCACTCTGCTCCGCGCTTGCCAAACACAAGTCACTGTCCTAAGACTTGGTTTTTGGCTTTAGTAAAGCGACATGGCAAAGGGAGGGTGAACTCTGCCATCAAATTTCCATCCAAAGACCACAAGGACCCAGAAAGTGAACCTGCCATGGTTTTTATTTTTCTATGTTCTTTAGTCTTTTGCATATGCCCTATCTTGTTCCAGAAAGGAATGAAAGTACAGCTGAACAGTAGGAATATTTCACAGAGACCAAGAAATATTTGATGAAAATGATGATTCATTCAACAGAATCTATCCAAAAATGTTTATTGGATGCCAAATTTGTTTTTATATATGGTCTGGTTGATGTTGACACTCCATCAACCAGAAATCACATCTATCTGGACATCTGTGCTTTTCCTGCCAAGTATTAATTCACGTTTATAACAAATAAGGCATTTACACTAGTGGAGAGGTTCAGAGTGCAGGATCTGTTCTGGTTTGAACTTTTCTGCCACTTCTGCCCTGTGTAACACTGGTCAATCATGTAACCTTGCTAATCCCTATACTTCTCATCTCTAAAACTGGAGTCATGTTTTGATTCTAAATTATCTTACAATGACAGGTAATGCCACCTAGTATCCAGATGTTTCCTAAATACCGTTCTCCCTTGAAATGAACCAGAGCTCCTTTGGAAAAGTGATTGATTATCGGACTGAGGCAGGGAAAACACAGGATAAATCTGGAACATTTTGGTGGTGCCAAAAAGCAAGAAAGTACCCCCAAAAGGACAACAGCAGCATGTCAAAAGGGCACAGGACATGTCAAAAAGACAACAGCATGTCAAAAGGGCACAGAAGCTAATCTGAAAGAACTCCCAATGGCCAGAGCTAGAACAATTTGAGCAGCAAAATAAATAATAATAGAATCAGATTATAATTCGTAGCCTGAAATACTCCTGAGTCAATACTGATGTAAATAAATTGTCAAATTAATAAATAAATAAAAGGGGAGAGAAGGGACAACTTTACAGAAGAATTAAAATTAATAAATGAGGGAATGAGGCACATATAAAAATCACATTTAGAACACCACAGGCAAGATCCACAGATGCATGCTAAAGTTAGTGGGCAGAAGTTTGAAGGGAAACAGATTATCTGAAGAGTCTGAAAGTATCTCCCTCAAGACACTTGTTAATTACAATGGGAATATAATAACTTGACAGTGGGAAAACCCAGCAGACACCACCTTAACCAAACGTTCACGGTCAATATCACCAGTTATAAGACACACTGGCATCACCAGCCCCTGGATATGATGGACTGAGACAGGCACATCACTTCTATGTACTCTTTTTTTTTTTTTTTTTTTTTTTCGCGGTACGCGGGCCTCTCACTGTTGTGGCCTCTCCCGTTGCAGAGCACAGGCTCCGGACGCGCAGGCTCAGCAGCCATGTCTCACGGGCCCAGCCGCTCCGCGGCATGTGGGATCTTCCCGGACCGGGGCAAGAACCCGTGTCCCCTGCATCGGCAGGCGGACTCTCAACCACTGCGCCACCAGGGAAGCCCCTTCTATGTACTCTTGATAAAGACACATACCTTTGATCTAATCATAAGAAAACATCAAACAAACCCAATTTGAGAGATAGTCTATAAAAATAACTGATGAGAATGCTTCAAAAGCATCAAGGTGATGAAAGACTAGGAAAGACAGAGGAGCTGTCACAGATTCGAGAAGACTAAAGAGAAATGACAACTAGATGGAATGTGGGGTCCTGGATTGCAGCCTGGAGCAGAATAAGGACATTAGTGTTCCTGACAGAGGGGACGGCAAGAGACGTGGACCCCTCATCCTCTGGCAGGAGGGGGCCTGAATCAGCCTCTGTTACCCCCTTGCTGTTTATCATTTTTTACATGTGCCACGATGGGAAAGAAGTTAGACAGCACTGAGGTTGGGGACCAGACCAATGGTGAACATTTCCACTACCCCTCCTGCTTCCGTCTTGCAGATTGGCAAAGGGCCAAGAGCTACCTCTGAAATCAGTGACCCTGACCAGGCTGGGGCTGGTGTGTTCTGTGCAGAAACTCACATCGGTGGGCTCCAGTTTGGACCTGGTTTTATTTTTAGGAGACAGACCAGAATTTACTAAAACATATAGTATACTAGGAAAAGCTCTGGGATAAAACACATCTGGGTTTAAATCCCACTCACAGTTGTGCAATTTAGGGTAACACTTAACCTCTCTGATCCTTGATTTCCTCATCTATCAAATGAGGATTAATAATGGTACTTCCCATTAAGTGTTGGTCAGAGGATAATGAGACATAGCAAAGACTCAGTAATGGGTTGTTTGCCTCTTTCTACACCTGCGTCTTTGGTGGTGTTGGCAAATTAAAGGCAGGTTACCCTGGAGGCATTAGGCTTCTGTTTAAAGTGAGAGGCAGCCTAGCTGGGTGAAGTCGCTCAGTCTGTTTTGGTTGAAGTGCATCACTAACAACACCACAAATCCCCCTGCATACAGAGACTAGATAATAAACATTAAAAGTTAAACGCTGATTTGATGAAGAACCAAAACCCAAACAGATCCAAGGTGAGAACTTAGATGGACTGTTGGGGGTGAAAGAGGGAAAGGCAGAGTAAAGATGGGGCAAACTGACTGCTTCTATTCAACATCCATCCTCCCAGACTTTCTTAGTAATGAACTTGAGTTGTATGCATGGTGACCACACACCAACCAAAATACTATGTTTCCCAGCTTCCCTTGCAGACAGTTGTGTCCATATGACTAATTTCCTGCCAATGAAATATAAATGGATACTGTTCAGTGGAACTTCCAGGAAGGCTCCTTAAAGAGGAAAATGGTTGAGAAGTGTTCTTTTTCTCTTCCTTCTGCTTCCTAGCTGGAAGGCAGGCTTAATGGCTGGAGTGATTGTGACCATACTTGAAGCATGAGGCAGCCTTGAGATGGAAACCACATACTAAAAGAGTGAGAGAAAACCCTGAGTTCCTGATGAGATGCAGAACCACCAACCAGGCCTGGGCTACCTGCATCCAAACTTCATAATAATGGGTTTATTACACATTATATCCAGCCTGTTAATAGTAGCCAATAGAAATTCCTAGCTGAGGGACTTCGCTGCCAGTCCAGTGGTTAAGATTCTGCGCTTCCAATGCAAGGGGTGCAGGTTAGATCCCTGGTCAGAGAACTAAGATCCTACATGCCGCGTTGTGTGGCCAAAAAAAAAAAAAAAAAAAAAAATTCCTAGTTGATACAGGAGTACAGGAAGACATGAGATAAAATACAATTTGATGATTGATGCTGACCATCACAGTGAGAAGGATAAATCCCTTTGGTGGCCTTGACCTATTCGTAGCCCAGGTAGACACAACCCTGGGTAGATTGTAAAACATCATTAGTTAGGATTTAAATGAGAAGTACCAGATCCTATGAAAGTGTGATTTTGATTTTCATTTTCTGGTGTTATACAGAACAAAAGGCTACCAGGCCTGATGCCATGTGAGAAGGGATTCTGCATAGGCTCTGGGGTTAGTTCACTTGTCCATCCATTTATTCCATCTATTTACCTATCCAACCATCAACCCACCTACGTATCCATATTCATCCATCCAACCGTGTGCCCACCCACTCACCAATCCATACCCATCCATAGCCATTTATCCATCTATCCCATCCAACTATCTACCCAACCGTTCATATCCAATCATATCCAACCATTTATCCATCGATATCCATTCATCCATCCACCCAAGATCATCTAATCGTGGCACTCTGTGCCAGGCAGGGAGCCTACTGAGGGATGAGACACAGCGCCTTACCTTGAAGAACTCCTGTTCCAGGAGCCCAAATAGGGTTATAAACTACTCAGCAAACGTAGTTGGGCCTACAAGACTTCACCTGATTTCCCAGCATAAACATAAATTGGTGAGCTAGCAATGTTGAAAAGAAGGAAGTTAAAAAGCAAATAACAGTAGGTCCTTATTTTCCCCAGGTATTAGTAATAATTATTATAGTTTATCATTTATAGAATGATAGCTTTGTGCCAGGCACTTGACATGCACTATCTCAGTTCATCTTTACAATGATTCCCCAAGATGGAAATTTGTATCGGTTGGAATGCTCTAAGTTGCAAGAATCCGAATACTCAGTGGACAGTGGCCTAAACCGAAGAGTCATTTAATCATCTCGCTTGACAGAAGGATGGATGAGCAGTTCTAGGGAAGTTCAGCCGCTCAGTGATATCAGGGCACAGGCCGAACATCTCTACCTTCTTTTGGCCTCCCTTTCATGGTTGACGTGGTTATGGCAGCCGCAAACATCACGTTCTCACATGACAGCATCCACAACAGAAAGAGAGGCATGTAAAAGAAAGAATCATTTCCTCCCATGCCTTTTATTACAGAGGAAGCTATTTCCCCCAATTCTCCAGCAACCTACTGGCCAGGACTGGGTCACCTCTAGCAGCAGAGGAGAATGGGAAAGCACGTGTCTGGTATTCTCCACTTCTAGTGTGAAGCAGGTGGGGAAGACAGGATTGGTCGTGTACTATTGTCATCTATTTTTATAGACAAGAAAGCTGAGATACGGGAGGTTACACATCTACTTGCCCAAGTCACACAGTCAGAAATGGCAGAATTCAGATTAAAATTCAGGAAGGCCTGATCTTGGGCTTGGACTCAATCACTGTATACGTGCCTCATCTGCTGTAGAAGACCGCAACAAATTTAACAACTTTCCCATTCATTGTATTTCTCTGCTCTTCCTATTAAGCCTCCCAGTTTGTGGTAGTTTGTTACAGCAGCAATCAGAAAAAAATACAGGGGCAAAGGTGGAAGCAGGCACCCACTAGAATGCCTGCAGACAAGGACGAGAGGATGGTCAAGGTGAGGCAGAGGTGGGCAGGGAAGGGGGAGGGGCCTGTGTGAGGACTCAGCCTCAGCTGCCCTGTGCTTCCCCCTCCACTGTGGTCTAGCTTTGTAAACTATCCTCACCACCCCAGACCCCTTCCCAAAGCAGGTGGGAGACTCCTGTTGAGAGCTAACCACCTACCTCTGGTCTCTGTGCTGGAAATACAGCACCTACCTTCTTTCAGGGCTGAAGAGCTGATGATTAGCCCTCGACTTCAGGGGTTCTTGCCCATTTCCTGGGCCACACTGAAGGGCTCCACTGTGTTTCTCCTCCAAAGTGTTTTCCTTGTTCTAGCTTTAAATGATCTGGCTGACGGGACTGCTCTCTCCGGCTTCCCTGGGAGTCTTGGTTCATTACATCCATTAGCACTTCCCGGTATCTTCCCAGCAGGAGCTTTTCAAAAGCACCTGTTCAAACAGGCAGCCACCTCCCTTCCATGAACTTTGGCATCCTGGCTCCATTCTGGTTTCCTCCCCCGTCCCACGGCAGTGACGACATCCTGGGCGGCCTCTCTGCAGTGTGAGACATGTTTCTGGTTAGAGAAACTGTGCCCTTGGGTTTTACACGTATCGCATTCCTTTGCAGTAGATGTTCCCTGATTGGGAAGATAATCACTTTCAGTCTACAGAGAAAGCGAAAAAATACCCGAGTGAATGAAACCTGATTTCAACCTTAACCCAGGAGGTATCCTTGTTTTACCTGCATTGACTGTGATCACAGGGCACTGTGTGGACCACTGACGTGGGTTAGAAACCTCATGAGGGGGTGTCTGTACAAAGACTGGGAACCTGTCTCGAGCTTCAGACGCAAATTTCCTTGCTGTGGGGTCCCAGTCAAATAAGGATGGGAAGAGGTATATTTGGTCTTTTGCAAGAGCATTTTGCTCTCCAAATTGCTGGATGAAGATCAGATTTTATTTCACTGTTAAGCCTCCAGAACACATTATTCATTGGATGTAGAAGACGGTATTGTGTGGGATCAGCCATGCAGACAAGCAGCAGTATTTGAGGCTCAGACATTGAAAACTAAGAGTCCACATAATAATAATGCCTCAATGTTGTAAAACATCAGTGGAAGGTATTTAATCCAGCTGCATTTTGTTTTAAACATCTTTTTCTCATTATTTAGCCAGAGGTATGGATGACACACATGGAAGCCTCCAAGAATCTATGGGCTAAACGTGGGTATAGTCAACCTGAAGGGCAACAGACAGCTGAAAAACCGGCTCATAATGACTGAGAACATGTTATTCTGACAAAATAACAATGAGGACTATAATATATTAACAACAACAGAAGGTATGAGCACTGTGGAAGCTTCTAGTGAAATAATGGGAAAATGGCATGCATGCTGCCACCCTCTTCCTGTGATAGTGGCAGATTTCATTAATCAACCACCATACCTCTCCTGCTAGACCAGAATGTTGCATTAAAATCCTTCTCTGCGTCATCGGAGGACAGAGTTAGCATGCAAGATTAAACTCTAGTCTGCAAACTAGAGTCACTATTAGCAATTTCATTCAAACCCCTTCAGTTTCTGAGGATTGAGCTCACAAGAATGCCCATGTGTCTAGAGCAATGTGTTAGGCGCTGGGAGAAAAGCGATACAATGGATATCTTGTTGGGCTAAATGGAATGAATTTGTAAGATGGGGGACATTTTCCCAGGAAAGATAGTATTTGAGTAGATGGTCTCTACTCCCTCTTCTTCTCAGAGGAGCGTGAATAGCTACGAGGATATAAGTACACTCCTGGGGCATCCCAGGACACAGAAGGATGAGTCTGGGGGAGAGGTTAGGAAAACAGTCATTCTGTGAAGGGCCTTGAATGTCACACTAGGAGTTTTCTGCAGCAAATGGAGAGGCGACGACAACTTGTGAAGGGTGACCCAAGGCTCTCCATGGTTTAGAAAGACCCCCCTTTCAGCAGCATGCAGGAGGTTTGCACAAGGGTGAGCCCTGAGAATGGGATCAATTATCTTAAAGGAAAGGATGTAATCCCTTCCTCTCCCTTCCTCTCTGCCACATCACAAGCCTTGTGCTCAGCTCCTTTCTGGATTGAAGGTCTTTACATTGATCTAGATGACTCTTTCTGAATGTGGGAGTCTCTCTACTGCTGCCATTCTCCCAAAAGTCTGGAGGCCTCAGTGACCTGTCCTACTCTAGGCTTGATCGCTAGATTGGAAACTCCCTGAGGGCAGGGACCAGGCAGAAGCCCTCTTGATGTCCCAGTACCAGCTTATTCCTGACCCACAGCAGGTGCCCACAAATATTTGTTGAACTAACTCATTGTAGGATATTACTTTTTTAATTAAATATACCGCTACTGCATGTTCTGTGCCAGCTGAGCTGATCTTGATATTTTCCAAGCAGGAAAGCTTTTTCCTGGACTCCATTCTCTAATCTCCTTCCACTTCAAGAGAAAGCCTTCTCTCCTCCCTTCTCACAAAACCCAGTTCAAACTCATCCCTTTAGAGAAGTCTATTGTGAATAACAGGCAGACCTGCCCATCGTTTCGGAACTTGGGCTTTACAAGTCTATGGGACATGTGCTCATCATATGCCCCTGCCTCTGGGGAAAGCTTTGCTGCCCCTTTTGTCTCCAGGGGCTTTGTTAGCTCAGACTCATGAAATGTTATAGCTGGAAGCAACCGTACACAGCCAACCTTGTCGTGTTATGGTAAGGAACTGAAGCCCTCCTTTACCAGGCTTGTGAGTGGCAGAGTCAGGATTAACTCGGTCTCCTGACCTTTCCATCATCCACAAAACCTCACAGCTGCCTCTCCTATTCACTGGGTGTGTGACCCATGAATTCTCTTCAAATAGTTTTTAATGGTGATGACAGCCATATAGAGATTACTGACTTTGAAAGGGACAACTTGTTTTTCAAACAAAATCCATTTTACACTACAATGGCATGGAACATGATTTTTAGGGGATGGTGTCAAGTGCTCTAGAAGACTGGACAGTCTTGTCTCACGGTGTTTGCATAAATCCCAGTGGATGTCACCATATTGGCGAATGAGGTCCATACAGATTACCACTGGGGGTCAGAGTTAGTAGATAGACTGAGTGAATGAGGGAACAGTTACAAAACACCTTCCACAGGGCTGGCCCTTACTTGGGTCTCAAACTGCTTATTTTGTTGTTGTTAATGTTTCCAGATGTTACAGCTTAGGCCTGGGATGTTACCATTCACCCCTGAAGGATCCAGGAGAAAGCTGGAGCTGGGGAGGCTGGACTGATGGCTGAAGGGGAGAACTAGCATTTATTAAATCCAACTCAGGGCCAGGACCAGTGCAGGAAACTCCCATATCTCACTGATTCCTCTCAAACCCAGCACAGCAGGCGTTGTTGTTTAGGTGCACCTCATCACGCGACATACAGCAACTCAGAATCTAGCTGTCAGTTACATGCTGCTGCCTGGAAATTGCTCTAAATTGTAGGTTGTTCGTTTGTTTATCTTTGAATTATGTACACTGTTTAAGAACATAAATCATTTGCATTCATAGGTTTCCTTCCTGTAAAAGGGGTTAATAATAGTTCCTACTTAACAGTGTGGTCATGCATGTAAGATGCTCAGAACAGAGTCTGGTACACAGCACCCACTCACAGTTTCTTTGCAGATTGTAATTACTATAATGATGATGATTGACATTGTTTTGGTTTATTCAGTGTTACATGTTGTTTCCTTTTCAAAATGAAGTTAGTTTTTTTTCTAATAACAAAAGTAACACAAAAAAATCAGAAAATAGTGACTAGCAATAAATAATATTAAGCACTATTAATATCCTGGCTAGATTATTTTAGATCCTTTTTGTATACATATGCACATAATACAAGTACACACACACACACATGGATATCAATCTGTTTCCAAAACACATTTTAAAAAAAATTTTATTATTATTTTTTTTTCTTTTTTATTTATTTTTTTGCGGTACGCGGGCCTTTCACTGTTGCGGCCTCTCCCGTTGCGGAGCACAGGCTCCGGACGCGCAGGCTCAGCGGCCATGGCTCACGGGCCCAGCCGCTCCGCGGCATGTGGGATCTTCCTGGACCGGGGCACGAACCTGTGTCCGCTGCATCGACAGGCAGACTCTCAACCACTGCGCCACCAGGGAAGTCCTCCAAAACACATTTTAAGCTATGAAGAATTTAACCCAAATAGCAGTAATTCATTTAATCACTCACTTATCCAACAAAAATTACTGAGAGCTGATGATGTGCCGGCCCAGCTAAGACTGGATGAAGTGTTGAGCAAGGCCGTGCTGGTTTTCAGACGTGTTTTAGACGCTTTTCACAGCTTGAAATGAGTGACTTTGAGAAGCGTTCAGGATTTCTGTAGGAGACACAAACCTGGCTGGCTGGGGCAGAACACACCCCTGGGCTCCCTCATTTGATACTCTTTTCTCAAGTGCCTTGAGGACATCCAGACCTTGGCCCTCCCCCTCCCCCATGTACTCCCCCCAACCCTCCCCCTCCCCAATACACACATGCGCCCAGGAGGTGGGAGCACCCATCCCTCTGATTGACTTTGTGAGAAGTTTTTTGGGTTGTGTGAAAACAAAGATCTTAGTTTTTACAGGGTAACGTGATTGTTTCAGCCGAAAGCTCGTTCACTGATTCCATATAAGAAAAGTAATAGGAGTACTATTTACTGCTGGCAAATAATCACACTTCATCCATCTGGGGCCAAGGGCAGCACTTGTACTTAGCCATGTTCGGGGAACAATTTGGGCCACTCCATGCTCCTGCAAGGCTCTGCCAGCAAGCTCTGCCCAGATTGCTGGGGAAGGAGTAGTGGGTGTGTATTATTTATGCTCCCGTTCAAAACAAACCCAACAAAAGAACAAAGCCCTCCTTCTGCTGGCAACGTTAGCGGCCCCGACATATGGCACTGCCCGGTTCTTTCTGCTGAGGAATGGGCGTCCAGGTTGGGCGAAGGTGCTGCCTGCAGCCGTCTGCTGGGTGCCAGCTCTTTTCACTCTGAGCTGAATTCTAACTGTGAAACAGGGAAGGAGGGGCGGAGGAGGAGAGAGGCTGGGAGAGAAAACACGATTGATTTTGTGACAAGGGAGATGGGCCCGTCCAGATCATTACACATGTGGTCCAAGCCCATTCTCTGGGAGAAGCGTGAGATCATGTGAGGAGGGGGGTGAGAAGGTGAAGGGCAGGGGTCTAAAGAGAAAGGGGGAGGAGAGCAGGGTACCTGGAAACCTAGACCTGCAACTGGAGCTGTTTGTAGGTTCCCGACCACAATTAATTCTAAAAGGTATTGTGAAATTTCTAGCCTCTCACAGGCGCTTATGAAAACAGTCACAGTGAAAACACCCACAGTAGGTGAAAATTGTATTTTCAAGCATGATTTGGGTCACAACATTGATGTTTAGTAAAACGTGGCATACCATAATCTTTTGTGCTCAGGGGTTCTGAAATGAAAGACGTGGAGAATGCATGCAGGGCTGGTGGCATGAGTTAGGCCTTTTGGGGGCAGTAAACTTTGCTTCTGTGACCCTGAAATCTGACACACACAGCAGGGCAAGAGGCAGCGGCAGACGTCAGAGCACTGAGCTGGGGTGTGTGTGCACGCACGCACGTGTGAGCACATGAGCAAGTCCTTGTAGCAATTAAAATGACTTACAATGTGTGCTTTTTAATGTCATGTACTGCATGCTGTTGTGCCCTGAGTGACTCACCACGTCTGGGAGCACTGGTGCTGGGAAAGACAAGAACATACACAGATGCACATTTTTACCTTTGTTTTATTTTTATCTATCTGTCTAGAATCTAAAAATAATACAAATGAGTCTATATACAAAACAGAAACAGACTCACAGACACGGAAAACAAACTTATGGTTACATAGATGCACATTTTAAAAACGAACTCAAAACACACATTCGTCCTTGGAGATCATGAAATCCCCCCAAGACTTGGTCTCTTGGCTCAAACTCCAAGCAGTGGAATTTATTACGTTAAACTAAGATTAACTGGGCTGTGTCAGGGTTTATTACCCCTTTGTTTATCCTCCTCCCAGAGACCCAGGGATCATAGTTCCGTTCCTGAAACCACAACCTCACACCTGGGACCGTCACAAGATGAGCCCTTTTCTTCTTGCCCCTGGGCATGCCCAGGGACCAGAGCATTTCAAGGGTTGCTAATCCCTCAGCAAAGCCAGAACAGGTGGAGATAGCATTTCTCTAAGCTAAGATTTTTTTCCCCCTATACTTGGAGAAAAAAAATAGGAAAAAAAGTTTAAAGAAATGTGAAAACTTTTATTTTCTTAAGGGTATTTCTCTTCTAGAGTAAAAATAACATGACAGTCCCTGGCCCTTGTCTCTACCGTCTTCCCTGGAGAGACCCGGAAGGATGGTCCAGGGGTCATCGGCCCTTTTGTGAGGGATGCCCTGGAAGGTGTCCCCGCTGGCACTGATGGGAGGGGAGATCTGGGAGACTGTGATATGCCTTGCTCTTGCTGCTTGCCTGTTGGAGCTCATTGAGTTGTCTTTCTCCCCAGCCAGTGAATAAATCTGAAAGTATAGGGCTTCCCTGGTGGCGCAGTGGTTGAGAGTCCGCCTGCCGATGCAGGGGACGCGGGTTCGTGCCCCGGTCCGGGAAGATCCCACATGCCGTGGAGCGGTTGGGCCCGTGAGCCATGGCTGCTGAGCCTGCGCGTCTGGAGCCTGTGCTCCGCAACAGGAGAGGCCACAACAGTGAGAGGCCCGCGTACCAAAAAAAAAAAAAAAAAAATTCTGAAAGTATAAAATTTAGTTTGTAAGAAAAAGGAGAGAAAGGAAATCCAGTATGTGTATCTGCTAACAAGCACGGCTTAATGTTAAATCCAGGTTTGTTTCCAGAGACTGTACTGTCTCCTGCTGGGACCCTCAGCTCCACAGTGAAGCAGCTTTGCTCTAGAGTCACTTTGATGCAGGCCTCATCAGAAAATGAGGTATGTGCAGATCCCAGGACCTCAGAGTTGGGAGACAACAACCCCTTAGAGCAGGGGTGGGCCCAGGGCCAGCTAGGGGGCGCTGTAGGCTTTCCAGGTTGGGAGGCAAAATTGAGCAACTGTTCTCACTGAAAAGCTAACAGATCTTTGGCCATTTACACTTTACATTAAAACACGTAAAAACTATTCTTAGCTCTCAGGCTGTACAAAACTTGCAGCGGGCTAACCCTGAAGTTCCTCGGCAGCCCCCCCACAAGGGGCTGTCCAGGCTTTGCTTAAATACCTCTGAGCCACAGGATACTCACCACCTCCCAAAGTTGCCAAATCCACGCAGGGGCAGCTAAAATGGCGAGAACACACTTCTTTAGACTGAGCTACACTTTGTCTCCTGCATCTTATTACTGAAGAATGACTTTAAGAACTGATTTTAATCATTTTAAGAACTGATTTAAATTTCTAGAAATGTTTTTTCTGTGGAAATCATCCTCCATGACCTATTCCCCTGCCTAGCAGCCATGCTGTAACCTTTTCTGTTGAGTTAGAGCCATTATGCAAATAAATGATTGCATGATGCTGTAAGGCGAAGGAACCCTGAGGAGCTGCTGGAATTTGCAGAGCTCTGGATCCTTGTGCTAAATGTCCCCGCACGGCAGTGCTCCATGAATTCTTGTTTCTTTTTTCAGTTTTTCATCCTGATCCCTTATTACAGAGATGTCACCCATGTCCTTTCTCACTTTTGTCTGCTGCCTACTGAAGCAGTTCACTCCCTCTTCTAATTAAAGGCTTCTAATCTTCCAGTGGACTAAAAACTAGCCCGCGAAGAGGGGACAGACCCCGGGACCTCTGGGACCTTGGTTCTTGACTCAAGTATTTTATCAGTGAAGTTTTTAAACCACTCAGAGGCAATGTCTTCTTTCTCTCTTCCTCTCTCCTGGGTTCCCACTATCTTAATACCAGGTAGATTTTTGAATAAATGGTGAAAGTTTGCCCAAAGTCTTTATTACCATTTGTATAGTTTACGGTTTATAAATTCTTTGAGGGTGGTGACTTTCTTTCTCAACATGGTAGCCTTAGATCTTAGCCTAGCGCTTCCTGTACAGTAAGAGCTCAGTAAGTGTTTCTGAGAGACTAAAAGAATGAGATGTTCAAGGGGCGCGTTGGGTTGATTTTAATTTTTAGTGGAAGATTCTTTTGTTTGTTTGATTAACAGCAAGATTGGGGCTATTATATAATAGGGTTTAATAACCAACAGAAATCAACCCTTAGGGATATAATTTGATATCAATAGACATAGCCAAGAAACAAAAACAAAAAACAACAACCTAGGGCTTCCCTGGTGGCGCAGTGGTTGAGAGTCCGCCTGCCGATGCTGCAGGGGACAAGACTTCGTGCCCTGTCCGGGAAGATCCCACGTGCCGCGGAGCGGCTGGGCCCGTGAGCCATGGTTACTGAGCCTGCGCGTCCGGAGCCTGTGCTCCGCAACGGGAGAGGCCACGACAGTGAGAGGCCCGCGTACCGAAAAACAAACAAACAAACAAAAAAACCCAGCAACCTAGTGGTTGACATTGGGGAAAGGGGGGAGACTAAGAGGTACAAACTACTATGTATAAAATAAATAAGCTACAAGGATATATTGTACAGCACAGGGAAATATAGCCAATTTTTATAATAATACTATAAATGGAGTATAATTATAAAAATATTGAATCACTATGTTGTTCACTTGAAACCAATAAAATATTGTAAATCAACTATACTTCAATTAAAAACAATACAGATAGCCAACTTCTAGTATGCTGTTTCCACAGAGCCGACACTGACTGTCATTTAACACGGATCTGTGGGATTTATGTAAATGTGAGCAGCTGTGTTGGCCCTGCTCCTGGAGTAAGTTCAGGGCTCTTGGCTTAGCTGCGTGGAAGTGGCTCTGTTTGTAGTTCCGGATGCTGGCAGGTAACAGTGAGCTTTAACTAATTACACCTCCCATCACCCCCAGGAGGCAGGTAATGATTATAGACGTGCTTGGCTGAAGTAACTCAGAATGTCTTAATAATCACTTAATAGAATCTTATCATGTGAAGCAAACTGCATTAAATGGGCAAATGAAGTTGATTGTGAGAAGCAGAGTTAGGAAATAAAATGCTATGGGGGGTTTTATATGGGAAAAATCCAATTAACACCTTTTAAAAAGAGTTGGCCCGTGGCTTTTTCATATCCCTCTCGGTGCCTATCACAGGGTTATGCCCTGAATAAGTACTTTCTCTTGATCGATGTGAAAGAAATTATAGGCAAACATAGAGAATGTGAAAGGATACATGGGGGAGGAGAAGGAGATAGAAGTAGTAGCCGTCTGATATCACAATTCCACTTAGAAGCAAAATGCCAAATGATTTGATTGTGGAGCTACTGTGACAAGCTTTACAACAAGGACACATTAAAAAATTTTTTTTAAAATTGAAGTATAGTTGATTTACAATACCATGTAAGTTTCAGGTGTACAGAACAGTGATTCCGTTATATATATATAATTTTTCTGACTCTTTTCCCATATTGGTTATTACATAATATTGAATGTAGTTCCCTGTGCTCTACACAGGTTAAGGACACATTTTTTTCTTATTTTATTCTTAAGCAAAACTGCTGTCGTTACACAAAATGTCAACCAAATAGATTGTGTGTGGGATGGACGTGTCTTCCATTTATCCAAATCTGGGGGACCCTAGCGTTGAAAGAGCCAAGCCTGATGTTAAGGCAGCAAGATAACAAATTTGGTGAAAAGAGAGTTCAGGAGGGGGTGGGGTACAGATACACACCCTAGGGAAGGCAGCTGGAATTTTGTATCACAAACAAAGATAAGGAGACTCCATGGAAGCCGCTGGGAGAGTCTTGTGACCGATGGTAAAGAAGGGGGTGGGTTTTACTCAGGAGAAACGATTCTGGGAAGCATGGTGGTCAGTGTCATAGCTGGGCTTTTAGAAAGAACCAGTAGGTGGCAGAAAGACATGGACAAAATCCGACTGCGTGTCCAGGATACCCAGATCCACCATACAAGGAGCAAGGGCGTGGGAGGCCAGCACAAAGGCAGGGGGCCTGGGGAGTGGGATTCTGGGTTCAGCCAAAGCAGCACCAGACCCAGGAGGCTGTGCAGGAGACCAAATTAAAGCAACAATAAAGATTGCACTCTGGACATAGCACAACAGGGTCGTTGAGTCTGAATGTTGAATTGTACACCTCAATTGTACACACACATACACACACCAGAAACTACACACCAAACTGCTCCCAGAGGACTCCCTATGGAGAGGTGGGCAGAAAGGGAGTAAGAGAGATGAGAGAACTTTTATTTTTTCTCTATACAGTTTCGTGTTATTCAATTTTCTTCCCTTTAATAAGGGACATGCCTTTGGGTAAAACAACTACCACCTATTTACCATTTAAAAAAATTAGGTGGGAGGTGGTGGAAGCATGTACTACTTTCCAGAAAGGGCACCAGGGCTTTGGTCTTTGCCGGGAGAAATTGCTTCCCTTTTTACTTGAAGGACAACATGGACCCTAAAGCTGTGTAATAACGTTTAAGGGGGGTGCTGGGATCTATTTTTCTCACAACGCAAATAAATTTTTACCCTCACCTTCTTCCTGGAAGCTCTGCAGCTCTGTCAGTCTTAGCAGCCTTTCTGCAACCACGGTTTGCCTGCATTTCCTTTACTTAATGCTTCTGTTTGCCTGCGGTGGCCGTGTAGACCTGCATTGCGCAGCTTTCCTAAATCATCCCCCATTCTGGGGCCTGAGAGTCAGGCGGGGCCCTGCCCTTACCGCCTACTAGCCTGTTCTGCTGCTTGTGTCTCCTATCTGTGATGGACAGACCTCAGGGATGCGTTTTAGCGTCATTCTAATTGAGCGTGGAACATTGTTCTCCTGTGTCGTAGGGGTGACTAATGAGAGAAAACAAGCAGGTGCGATGGGCAATCAGGGTCACTTTTCTCACATCCAGGGCCAGCAGCAGCGGAGACGAGGGGCAGGGAGTGAAGAGACAAAGCCAGTTTTCCAGCATCAACCTAAGACGTGAGCTGCCTGCTGCAGCTTCCAGGCCAACGCGGAGTCTGTCCACAGCGGCTCAGTAGTGATACCGTAATGGCTTTTAAAACCTTGTAAGGGGTGCTCAGATGGGAATCACCGATGCTTCCAGAATGCAGTTATGTCTCTTACAGCGCAGATTCCTGCTGACTCCTTGGGGAATTTTAATAACATGTCATTTAACAAATTAGAAGGCGGAGCAAATTCAATACGGTAAATCAAAGCAAAGCTTGAGAAACAAAGTAAAAGCAAGCAGACTTTTTCCAAGTGTGCAGATTTGAAAAAGTAAGGTTTCCAAAGGATTAGCAATAAAGGGGAAAGTTACCGCAGCAACACCCAAAGCCGGCCTAGCTAGCTAGCCTCCACCTGCCTTCAAATGTCCCGCTCTGTGGAGGGGCAGAGGTGGGAGGCGTTTGAGGGAAGTTTTTGGATTTTTTTTGTGTGGTTGGGAGGGGGGGGAAGAAAAAAGAAAGAAAGAAGCTTAATGGATTGTGAGTCACCTTTAAATACCGGGAACAGCCCTGTAATGACAAGATTTCTGGAAAGGAGCAGATGTCTTGAGAAATGGTGACTGACCGCTTGGTGGCGCTGTTGCTCCATTGCTGCGTTCTACCGAGGCCTTTCCCTCGCTGGTGGACGACTTCCTCCCTTTACAAGTAGGAACTCTTTCGGTGAGCCGCCCTAACATTCATTTATTCAGAAAATATATTAAGTATCTACCATGTGCTGGAAACCATGTGGGTCTCTGGGGATAGGCTGGTGAACAGAACAGTTTGTGGACAGAACAATCTAGCAAGAGAAACAATCAAGTGAAATAATGACACGTTGTAATTAGGTCTGTGAAGGGAAAGGGGCTGCTATGATAGAAGTAACCGTGGGAAGCTGTCTTTATACAAGATGGTCCGGGAAAACCTTTCTGATGAGTTTTTAGTCTGCACACCCCACCCCCTCATCCCACCAAGTGATGGAGGAAGAATGTATCGAGCAGAGGGACTGTAGGCAGCCACACCGGCTGGGGCACAGCAAAGAAAACAGAAGTGTGAAGAGGGGAGATCATGCAGAAACCTTTACTCATGGGAAGACCTCAGTTCACATTTTATTCTTAGGGAAAAGGGAAGACTTTGAAGAGTTTCAGCAGTAAAGTGAGATTATTCAACTTAAACAGTTTGCTTTTCACACTGTATTGTGATTTCTGTTTCATCGTCTTTAGATATATGTAGACACTTTGAAAAAAACATATTGAGTATTTTAACAATTTTACATTTTCACACAGCTGTGGTTTTTATCATACAAACTATAGGATATAAAACTTAACAAAATCTCTGCTAGTGGGGCAGAGTTTAAGAAGTTTGAGAGAAGTAAAAAAAAAATATGGTGAGAGAGGGCTGCATTATGGTGAGAGACAGCAAACTCTCCTCATAGCATTTCTCAAACTGTGTTGTCATTACTCTTCACCTTGTCTTCTGCCCCCACAAAACTCTGGGATCCTGTCTTATCTACCTCAGTAACCATAATGACTAGCATAGGAACATCGTAGAATCTCAGTAAGTGTTGGATGGGTGGACAAGGAAAGGATGAATGGATGGAGAGATGGAGGAATGGATAGAGGAATGGAGGAATGGATGGATGATGGATGGATGGATGAATTGATGGAGAAATGGATGGGGAGGCAGAAGATAAGAGATGTGGAAATAACCATGCTGGATAAGTGAATCCTTAGAGAAGTTTAGTGACACTTTCCCAAAGATAAATCATTTTCAGCTTCCAGGTATAAGACAAAGCATTTCCCTGACCTCCTTGTGTGCATACCAAATATCAATTGAGCACCTACTACATGCAAGGCACCGGGGTAGATTGGGGACACAAAATGAGTAAGACATCATAACAGTCCTCAATACTTATAGCCAGTAAAGGAGATAAGACCAAATCACAACAAATACACAGTTTAGAAAGTGTTATGTACACAAAGTGAGTTGTGGATTAAGTGCTGCAGGTGTTGAGAAGAGGGAAAGGACTTTGAACTGTTAAAGGAAAGCTTCATGAAAGTGACATTTGAGGTATGGTGGGGTGGGGTGTGCAGCCTAAAAACTCATCCTCTCAAAGGATGAGAAGTTTCCTTCTGGGGTGACATCTCTGTGAGCCTCTGCTAAGAACTAGGAGAGGTGGCTTGTTCCTGACCATGCTGTGCTAACAGGCAAAGAATGCAAAGCCCTCTCCCATCCCTACTCATTGTGTGAGTCCAGGGCGCTGTCGCCCCAGCGCAGGCAGACAGCCCAGCTTCCCAGACCACGAGCTGTAGGCCACCACTGAAGAGTGTGCTCTGGGGATGGATATTCTGGACCACAGCTTTCCCAAACCTCCCAAGCAGTGTTTGTGGCTTCCCGTTAAAGTCTTTAGTTTGGGTACACTCTTCATGTTTCTACTGCAGTATTTTTCCAACTGCAGATCACGGTCCATTAGAGGGTCAGGTAATCAATAGAGTGAATGTGACCAGCATTTTGAAAGTTGGAACAGCATAGAATGGAAACTATTAAGGGGCATTTCATAGTAAGGGAAGTATCATCTTGTGAAAACTTTTTTCAGTTAAATGTAATGTGTGCCTGGTGGCTGTCCCACCAGGTGATCCTTTTCTTAAAGACTCTAGGGGACAAAATTCCTTGCCAGAGTATTGCTACCCTACTTGCAGGGCGGTTCCACCCTTCACAGAACCAGGAGAGAGCTCCCAATGTAAACTTAAATCTCCTCTGGGTCCCACGAATATGTAGATTCATGCCATAATTTAGTGGAATCAGAAAACATTTTTGTACTAAACATAAACATTTTTTGAAAACAGATGTCTTTTTTGGAGTGCTACTAAAATATTCTCAATTCCCCATCTCGTGCTTGTGTGCATGTGTCCTACCGCGACTGGCCAAAGAAGCTCTGTGCTAACACTCTGAGCACCGTGTCTCATCAGGCAGGAAAATACAAGTCAAGGGACCACAAAATGCTCGAGCCAGGGAGTCAGCCAGAGCCTCATAAAGCTGTGAAGCCACTTTTTTTTTTTAATGTTATTTTTCCACCAGTTTGGTTTTTTTTTTTTTTTGAAATTTTGAATTTTATTTTATTTATTTTTTAATACAGCAGGTTGTTATTAGTCATCCATTTTATACATATTAGTGTATACATGTCAATCCCAATCTCCCAATTCATCCACCAAAACCCCCACTACCGCTTTCCCCCCTTGGTGTCCATACGTTTGTTCTCTACATCTCCGTCTGAATTTCTGCCCTGCAAACGGGTTCATCTGTACCATTTTTCTAGGTTCCACATATATGCATTAATATATGATATTTGTTTTTCTCTGACTTACTTCACTCTGTATGACAGTCTCTAGATCCATCCACGTCTCTACAAATGACCCAAATGCGTTCTTTTTCATGGCTAATATTCCATTGTATATATGTACCACATCTTCTTTATCCATTCATCTGTCGATGGGCATTTAGGTTGCTTCCATGACCTGTCTATCGTAAATAGTGCTGCAATGAACATTGGGGTGCATGTGTCTTTTTGAATTATGGTTTTCTCTGGGTATATGTCCAGTAGTGGGATTGCTGGGTCATATGGTAATTCTATTTTTAGTTTTTTAAGGAACCTCCATACTGTTCTCTATAGTGGGTGTATCAATTTACAGTCCCACCAACAGTGCAAGAGGGTTCCCTTTTCTCCACACCCTCTTCAGCATTTGTTGTTTGTAGATTTTCTGAGGATGCCCATTCTAACTGGTGTGGGGTGATACCTCATTGTAGTTTTGATTTGCATTTCTCTAATAATCAGTGATGTTGAACAGCTTTTCAAGTGCTTCTTACCCATCTGTATGTCTTCTTTGGAGAAATGTCTATTTAGGTCTTCTGCCCATTTTTGGACTGGATTGTTTGTTTTTTTAATATTGAGCTGCATGCGCTGTTTATATATTTTGGAGATTAATCCTTTGTCCATTGATTCATTTGCAAATATTTTCTCCCATTCTGAGGGTTGTCTTTTCGTCTTCTTTGTAGTTTCCTTTGATTTGCAAAAGCTTTTAAGTTTCATTAGGTCCCATTTGTTTATTTTTGTTTTTATTTCCTTAACTCTAAGAGGTGGATCAAAAAAGATCTTGCTGTGATTTATGTCAAAGGGTGTTCTTCCTACGTTTTCCTCTAAGTGTTTTATAGTGTCTGGCCTTACATTTAGGTCTCTAATCCATTTTGAGTTTATTTTTGTATATGGTGTTAGGGAGCATTCTAATTTCATTCTTTTACATGTAGCTGTCCAGTTTTCCCAGCACCACTTATTAAAGAGTCTGTTTTTTCTACATTGTATATCCTTGCCTCGTTTGTCATAAATTAGTTGACCGTAGGTGTGTGAGTTTATCGCTGGGCTTTCTATCCTGATTCATTGATCTATATTTCTCTTTTTGTGCCAGTACCATACTGTTTTGATTACTGTAGATTTGTAGTATCGTCTGAAGTCAGGGAGTCTGATTCTTCCAGCTCTGTTTTTTTTCCCTCAAGACTGCTTTGGCTATTAGGGGTCTTTTGTGTCTCCATACAAATTTTAAGATTTTTTGTTCTAGTTCTATACAAAATGCCATTGGTAATTTGATAGGGATTGCATTGAATCTGTAGATTGCTTTGGGTAGTATAGTCATTTTCACAATATTGATTCTTCCAATCCAAACACATGGTAAATCTCTCCATCTGTTTGTATCATCTTTAATTTCTTTCCTCAGTGTCTTATAGTTTTCTGCATACAAGTCCTTTGTCTCCCTAAGTAGGTTTATTCCTAGGTATTTTATTCTTTTTGTTGCAATGGTAAATGGAGTGTTTCCTTAATTTCTCTTTCAGATTTTTCATCATTAGTGTATAGGAATGCAAGAGATTCCTGTGCATTAATTTTGTATCCTGCAACTTTATCAGATTCACTGATTAGCTCTAGTAGTTTTCTGGTGGCCTCTTTAGGATTCTCTATGTATAGTATCATGTCATCTGCAAACAGTGACAGTTTTACTTCTTCTCTTCTAGTTTGTGTAACTTTTATTTCTTTTTCTTCTCTGATTGCCGTGGTAGGACTTCCAAAACTATGTTGAATAATAATGGCCATAGTGGACATCCTTGTCTTGTTCCTGATCTTAGAGGAAATGCTCAGTTTTTCACCAAGGATGAGGATGATGTTTGCTGTGCATTTGTCATATATGGCCTTTATTATGTTGAGGGAGGTTCCCTCTATGCCCACTTTCTGGAGTGTTTTTATCAAAAATGGGTGTTCAATTTTGACAAAAGTTTTTCTGCATCTATTGAGAGGATCATATGGTTTCTCTTCTTCAATTTGTTAATATGGTGTACCACATTGATTGATTTGCATATATTGCAGAATCCTTGCATCCCTGGGATAAATCCTACTTGATCATGGTGTATGATCCTTTTAATGTGTTGTTGGATTCTGTTTGCTAGTATTTTGTTGAGGATTTTTGCATCTATATTCTTTCTGTAATTTTCTTTTTTTGTAGTACCTTTGTCTGTTTTTGGTATCAGGGTGATGGGGGCCTCATAGAATGAGTTCGGGAGTGTTCCTTCCTCTGCAATTTTTTGGAAGAGTTTGAGAAGGATGAGTGTTGGCTCTTCTCTAAATGTTTGATAGAATTCACCTGTGAAGGCATCTGGTCCTGGACTTTTGTTTGTTGGAAGATTTTTAATCACAGTTTCAATTTCATTACTTGTGATTGGTCTGTTCATATTTTCTGTTTCTTCCTGGTTCAGTCTTGGAAGGTTATACCTTTCTAAGAATTTGTCCATTTCTTCCAGGTTGTCCATTTTGTTGGCATAGAGTTGCTTGTAGTAGTCTCTTAGGATGCTTGTATTTCTGCAGTGTCTGTTGTAACTTCTCCTTTTTCATTTCTAATTTTATTGATTTGAGTCCTCTCCCTCTTTTTCTTGCTGAGTCTGGCTAATGGTTTATCAATTTTGTTTATCTTCTCAAAGAACCAGCTTTTAGTTTTACTGATCTTCGCTATTGCTTTCTTTGTTTCTATTTCATTTATTTCTGCTCTGACTTTTATGATTTCTTTCCTTGTACTAACTTTGGGTTTTGTTTGTTCTTCTTTCTCTAGTTCCTTTAAGTGTAAGGTTAGATTGTTTATTTGAGATTTTTCTTGTTTCTTGAGGTACGCTTGTATTGTTATAAACTTCCCTCTTAGAACTGCTTTTGCTGCATCCCATAGGTTTTGAGTCATCGTGTTTTCATTGTCATTTGTCTCTAGGTATTTCTTGATTTACTCTTTGATTTCTTCAGTGATCTCTTGGTTATTTAGTAACGTATGGTTTAGCCTCATGTGTTTGTGTTTTTTACATTTTTTTCCCTGTAATGGATTTCTAATCACATAGCATTGTGGTCAGAAAAGATGCTTGATATGATTTCAATTTTCTTAAATTTACTGCAGCTTGATTTGTGACCCAAGATGTGATCTATCCTGGAGAATGTTCCATGCACACTCAGGAAGTAAGTGTAATCTGCTGTTTTTGTATGGAATATCCTATAAATATCCATTAAATCTATCTTGTCTGTTGTGTCATTTAAAGCTTGTGTTTCCTTATTAATTTACTGTTTGGATGATCTGTCCATTGGTGTAAGTGAAGTGTTAAAGTCCCCCACTATTATTGTGTTACTGTTGATTTCCTCTTTTATAGCTCTTAGCAGTTGTCTTATGTATTGAGGTGCCCCTATGTTGGATGCATATATATTTATAACTGTTATATCTTCTTTTTGGATTGATCCCTTGATCATTACATATGCCCTTCCTTGTCTCTTGTAGCATTGTTTATTTTAAAGTCTATTTTATCTGATATGAGTATTGCTACTCCAGCTTTCTTTTGATTTCCTTTTCCATGGAATATCTTTTTCCATCCCCTCACTTCAGTCTGTATGTGTCCCTAGATCTGACGTGGTTCTATTGTAGACAGCATATATATGGGTCTTGTTTTTGTATCCATTCAGCGAGCCTGTGTCTTTTGGTTGGAGCATTTAATTCTTTCATGTTTAAGGTAATTATCAATATGTATGTTCCTATTACCATTATCTTAATTGTTATGGGTTTGTTTTTGTAGGTCCTTTTCTTCTCTTGTGTTTCCCACATAGAGAAGTTCCTTTAGCCTTTGTTGTAGAGTGGGCTTGGTAGTTCTGAATTCTCTTAGCTTTTGCTTGTCTATAAAGCTTTTGATTTCTCCATCGAATCTGAATGATATGCTTGCCGGGTAGAGTAATCTTGGTTGTAGTTGCTTCCCTTTCATCACTTTAAATATGCCATGCCACTCCCTTCTAGTTTGTAGAGTTTCTGCTGAGAAATCAGCTGTTAACCTTATGGGAGTTCCCTTGTATCTTATTTGTCATTTTTCCCTTGTTGCTTTCAATAATTTTTCTTTGTCTTTTTTTTTTTTTTGCCAGTGTGATTACTATGTGTCTCGGTGTGTTTCTCCTTGCGTTTATCCTGCCTGGTACTCTGCACTTCCTGGACTTGGGTGGCCATTTCCTTTCCCATGTTAGGGAAGTTTTCGACTATAATCTCTTCAAATATTTTCTCGGGTCCTTTCTCTCTCTCTTCTCCTTCTTGGACCCCTATAACACGAATGTTGATGCATTTAATGTTGTCCCAGAGGTCTCTTAGGCTGTCTTCATTTCTTTTCATTGTTTTTTCTTTATTCTGTTCCGCAGTAGTGAATTCCACCATTTTGTCTTCCAAGTCACTTTTCCGTTCTTCTGCCTCAGTTATTCTGCTATTGATTCCTTCTAGTGTATTTTTCATTTCAGTTATTATACTGTTCATCTTTGTTTGTTTGTTCTTTAATTCTTCAAGGTGTTTGTTCTGTAATTCTTCTTGGTCTTTGTTAAACATTTCTTGCACCTTCTCGATCTTTGCCTTCATTCTTTTTCCGAGGTCCTGGATCATCTTCACTATCATTATTCTGAATTCTTTTTCTGGAAGGTTGCCTATCTCCACTTCATTTAGTTGTTTTTCTTGGGTTTTATCTTGTTCCTTCATCTGGTACATAGCCCTCTGCCTTTTCATCTTGCCTATCTTTCTGTGAATGTGGTTTTTCTTCCACAGGCTGCAGGACTGTAGTTCTTCTTAATTCTGCTGTCTGCCCTCTGGTGGATGAGACTACCTAAGAGGCTTGTGCAAGTTTCCTCATGGTAGGGACTGATGGTGGGTAGAGCTGGGTGTTTCTCTGGTGGGCAGAGCTCAGTAAAAGTTTAATCCACTTGACTGCTGATGGGTGGGCCTGGGTTCCCTCCCTGTTGGTTGTTTGGCCTGAGGTGACCCAACACTGGAGCCTACTCAGGCTCTTTGGTGGGGCTAATGGCGGACTCTGGGAGGGCTCACGGCAAGGAGTACTTCCCAGAACTTCTGCTGCCAGTGTCCTTTTCCTCACGGTGAGACAGAGCTTCCCCCGCCTCTGCAGGAGACCCTCCAACACAAGCAGGTAGTTCTGGTTCAGTGTCCTATGGGGTCACTGCCCCTTCCCCCGGGTCCTGATGTGCACACACCTTTGTGTGTGCCCTCCGTGAGTGGAGTCTCTGTTTCACCCAGTCCTGTCGAAGTCCTGCAATCAAATCCCTCTAGCTTTCAAAGTCTGATTCTCTAGGAATTCCTCCTCCCGTTGCCGGACCCCCAGGTTGGGAAGCCTGACGTGGGGCTCAGAACCTTCACTCTAGTGGGTGGACTTCTGTGGTATGTCTTCTCCAGTTTGTGCGTCACCCACCCAGCAGTTATGGGAATTGATCTTACTGTGATTGTGCCACTCCTGCTGTCTCATTGTGGCTTCTCCTTTGTCTTTGGATCTGGGGCATTATTTTTGGTGAGTTTCAGTGTCTTCCTGTCAATGACTATTCAGCAATTAGTTGTGATTTTGGTGCTCTTGCAAGAGGGAGTGAGAACATGTCCTTCTACTCCACCATCTTGAACCAATCTCACTGTGGAGCCTCTTAACATACCTCCATTTTGTCAGAACTCTTTGCAAATATGTGACTTCTGCCACAGATTTTTTTCAGATTCCATAAACTACTGTTTTCTACTTCATTATTGTCTCATAGAAGCCTTCCAATGCAAGTTGTGAAACCATGGAAGCTCAATTAAATTTGGTTAGAACTGAGTAATGCATAGCTTCTCATTAGTTAATTAATTCTTTGATTCAGTGAACAGTTACAAGGGCCCAGTAAGGGCAAAGCACTTTGGCGAGCCCATGAGAGACAGGCATGGTCACTGCCATCAGTGAGCTCAAGTCACACAGAGAATTCAGCAAGTCGCTGTGATGCTTTTCCTTTTCGGGATGGAATTATAGTGAATAATACATTTGGAAGAAAGAATGAACCTCATCCCTTCCTATACAAATGAAGGCATCTGAATGATTGGGTCCACTCTTCACTACACTCAGCATTGCAGGTGATATCATGTGGCCATTTTAAAGTGGTTGCCCCTCTTGTATATAAGATTCAAACCAACCTCAAGAGTTAACAGGCAAAAGTACCTTATATGAAATGTACATTATATAAAAGTATATTATACGTGAAACTCCATAGGAGAATTTGGGATGCAGGCAAGCCTCTGGCAAGTGTGTGCAGCCCAACTGCTGTCTGCTCAGCACCCCTAAAGCTCTCAAGGGCAGAGCTGACCTAGAGTTGACCACTCCTGTGTCATTGTCTCAAGTCCCCATCTGGATCCGTCCACATGGTGTGTTATATGACCCCTGGTCTCGGCAGATAAGGGGACCTGACTCATTCTTTCTACACTATCTTGCATCCAAGAAGCTGGGGAGGGTGAATGTGAGCACTGAGGAAGCCTGTGTTCTCCCACCTCCCGTAAGGAAATGTTTGTGCATTCCTGATGAGTAAGATCATCTGTGTAAATATTTGGAACCAAAGCCACAGACAACTGAGCAGAGCTGACCTGCCTGACAGCTCTGTCCCTGACCATGACAAACTCACATATTCCATTATACTTATGTCAATAAAGACAAAACTTTTCTGTTACAAAGTTTAAGCTGAGTGAATAAAAACTGGATAAACAGAGGCTGGATGGATCTAAAACAACCGGATGTCTGCAGTGTGTCATGAGAGTTCATGTGTGGATTTGCACTGAACTCTTTTTTCTTAAACTTTTTATTCTATATTGGAGTATAGTGGATTAACAATGTTGTGTAAATTTCAGGTGTACAACAAAGTGATTCAGTTATACATATACATGTATCTATTCTTTTTCAAATTCTTTTCCCTTATAGGTTATTACAGAATATTGAGCAGAGTTCCCTGTGCTATACAGCAGGTCCTTATTGGTCATCCATTTTAAATACAGCAGTGTGTACGTGTCAATCGCAAACTCCCTGCACTGAACTCTTCTTTGAAATTCACCAGACATTAATGGGTTAATATGTTATCTCGGGAAGTGACTGTGGGAAAGGGTGAACTCATAAAGACCTGATTCGCTTTATTACTTGGTGGGAAAGGAGAGGTGTGTTCTGTATATGCCATCAACCTACACCATACCTTTTCCTCTTCCCTTTGTGGTGTCAGTTTTGTATAGACAAACTGGTGCTTGTGAATAACTGCAGCCTTTGCTTTAGGGACCCTGGACGTTCCCAGGGTTTCTGCTTCTTAGGACAGTGTCCTGGCTTGGGCAATGGGTGGGCCGGGCACCTCCAGGTGGCAGCTGCTGACAGTGTCCACACCCCCAGAGGGGCTGCGGGGCTGCCTCAGACTCTTTGGAGCTGCAGGTCAAGCCAGCAGATTCCCAGGCTCCACCCAGGCCTGCTGACCCTGGGGGCCCGCACTCTTGTGCCTAAGACGCCTCACGATTGATTTTTATTCCAACGGAAATTTGAAAACCATTGTCTGATGGGAACCCAAACCTGGCTATACCTCAAAATCATCTGAGGAGCTTTGAAAAATACAGGTACCCAGGTCCTACCACAGACCAATGGATAAAAATTCCACGGGAATTTGATAATAGCTCTCCAGGTGATTCAAATTTGCAGCCAGGGATGAAAACCAAGCAATTCATGACAACAAACAGAGTTTTCCAGGTACCTTAGGGGAGCAAGCCTGGGTGACACTCCCACTCCCTGTCCTGGTTCCTCCCCTGGGCCCTGAGGCAGGTGTGGGACAGAGCCCTGGGCTGCTTGTGACACAAAGTGGGGACAAGCCAGGGGTGGCAGGACAAAGCCACAGGATTCCTTCTGGGAGCATCTGGTTTCTTCCCTGTGGTCTGAGTAAGGCTTTCCCAGCTACCAAGGGCTTTCTCACATTATGGAGGAAACGTGGCCAGGCTCCTAACTTCTTCACGTGGCTGTAGAACAAGGGAACCAGTGAGAATCAAGTTCCTGGGAAGATGTAGAAACTCAGTTTTTTTGTTTTTTATTTTTTTTTTTTTGTGGTAGGTGGGCCTCTCACTGTTGTGGTCTCTTCCATTGCAGAGCACAGGCTCCGTAAGCGCAGGCTCAGCGGCCATGGCTCATGGGCCCAGCCGCTCGGTGGAATGTGGGATCCTCCCGGACCGGGGCACGAACCCGCGTCCCCTGCATCGGCAGGTGGACTCTCAACCACTGCGCCACCAGGGAAGCCCTAAAGTCAGTTTTAATAATGACATTGGGATGCAGAACTTGCTTTTAACCAAAGTAATTTTTTTCTTCTGCCTTGCCTGCCTGGAGTAAAACATCAGGAATCAATGTTTTCCGTATAAGGAAAATAAAAATAATCTGATTTCAAAAGTAAGTGTAAGTGGTAAACATAAAGTGTCAATCCCAAAGAGACTCATCTTTGGAATCATTACCTTTGACATTTAAAACCCTGATATTCTATTAAGAATTCACAGAATCCAACATTGATTAGCTTACGTGAGGCGCTTCTATAATAAGGTTCCTTCAATATCTCCATGGCTATTGCCCAGCAAATACTTTTGAGCACTGACTAAATGCCAGGCACTGTGCCAGGCTAGGAGTACAAACTAGAGCACGACTAGATCTCAATTCTAAGTAGAATGGAGAGAATGGGGACTGTAAATATATACAAAGCAAGGTGATGTTAGGACTTATCATGAATAAAATATTGGATGCTACTGAAGTTGAAGGAACTATTTGTGAATGCATGTGTGAATCAGTTGATTTTAGCTGGGTTTTGAAGGATGAGTAGGAGTCTTCCAAGTACACCTAACAGGGCACTCTAGACAGAGAAAGTGGTACATGCAAGAAGTGTGGATAAGGAGACTTCCCTGGTGGTGCAGTGGATGAGACTCCACGCTCCCAATGCAGGGGGCCCGGGTTCGATCCCTGGTCAGGGAACTAGATCCCACATGCATGCCACAACTAAGTAGCCTGAGAGCTGCAACTAAGGAGGCTGCCTGCCGTAACTAAGACCCGGTGCAACCAAATAAATAAATATTTTATATATATATATATCTTATATAAAGTGTGGATGAGCAGGTAACCTTTGGAAAACTATGTGCATTTTTCTCCTATTCTTGCTATAAAAAATTACCATAAGCTTAGCAGCATAAAACATAACAGGCTGATTATTTTATAGTGCTGGAGGTTGGAAATCCAACATGTGCTAAAATCAAGGTGTGTGCATCCCTTTCTGGAAGCCCAAGGGTAGAATCTGTTTCTTTGCTTTTTTCAGCTTCTAGACACTGCCATGTTCTTTAGCTCATGATCCCCTCCTTCATCTGCAATGGTAGGTCAAGTCCTTCTTACATTACATCTCTCTGACCCTTCTCCTATCATCGTATCTCTCTCTGATTGCTGCTGAAAAAAAGGTTCTCTGGGTTTAATGACTCATGTGATTAGGTTGGGCTCACCTAAATAAGTGAGGATAATCTTCCTATCTCAAGGACCATAACCTCAATCACACTTGCGAAGTTTCCTTTGCCGTGTAAGGTAACATATTCACAAGTTCTGTGGATTAGGGTGTGCACGTCTTTGGGGGTTATTATTCTGCCTACCACACCATGCATCAATTTACCGAGTGAATTCTATGGGCCAGCACGATTAGAAAGGGTAAGTTGGAGCCAAATGATAAAAGGCCCTTATGTGTCAGGTTAAAGATTATTCATTTTATCCTCTAGGGGACCAAGAGTCACTGAAGGTTTTAAGCAAAGGGTTTTCCTCTTAGACATCTCTCTGGCTGTACTGGCTGATCTTAAGTATCAATGTGTGTGGGGCAGGGCATGGGGGTGCTTGCTACTAAGAGAGACCTGCAGGCTTGCAGGTCCAGGACAATGTTTATGACCAGTCAGGTTAGCAATACACCACTAGAGAAGGTGATTGAGAATATAGCAAGGCTGGAGGTAGGGAGACCAGTGCGGAGTCCTCGTGAGAACTAATGAACGTGTAAACTGAGGTAGGGAACGGCCCTGCAGATGGAGCCAAGTGGGCAGATTTTAGCAATACTTAACAGGAAAATTTAGCAGAACTATTGGTGATCTATTGAATGCAGCCCTGAGTAGTGGAAAATGCATATCTTTTTGAATCAGATGGATGTGTGTTCAAATCTTGCCCCCAGTAGCAGTTATTGAAATAATGCCTTTGCTGAAGCAATGTCTCTGAACCTGAGGATCTTTGACTATTAAGTAAGGACTACAATATAAATTTTGTAGCATTTGTAAGGACTAGCAATAATGTGTTCAAGGTGTCTGAAGTATAATAGACACTCAAAAATGGCAGCCACTGTTATTGTTAGGCTGGTGGCTAATGTTATTTGAATGTAAAGGGTGATGGCGGGAGACGGAACAAAAAAGAGAATAAAGATGACTCCCGAAAGTTTGGACTTGGACAACCAAATGGATGGAGGGACCATTCTCCCAGATAGAAAGTGTAGGAGGAGGAGTGAGCCCGGAGTGAACGGAGATGAGTTTTAATTTTGAACAGCTGAGCTGAAGATGAGGGTGGAACTTCTGGGTGGAGTGCCCAGAAAGCAGAAAGCTATACAGGTTTGGAGTCAGAAAAAAGAAAATCTAGGTAAGAGCTAGAGCAGCTTTTCCATGGCTCTGAAAACTTTTAAAAGACATCTTTGACCGTGAGCCACAAAACTGTAGGAATCAAAAGACCTACTAATTCATCAAAGGCTTTTTACTGCTTAAATCACTTTTGTACTGTAATAATGCAAAAGTAATTACAATGTTCCTGTTTAAGTAATAACACCCTGACAATTGAAAGGCATGCTTAGAGAACCGCAAAGCCCTAAACATTCATTTTGAGCCCTCGCAGAGCTGTTTGGCTTATGATTTTACAAGTTTCCTGGAAGCGGGGTCATGAGGAGGTTAATAGACTAGGCTGTAATTCATCTGGGATCTTTGGCAGAAGCTGGAGTCCAGGTCTCTGCTTCCTGCTCTATCATTTCATTTGTTTTTTTGCTTTGTTAAGCCAAGCCTGGACCCTCCTTGTGAAACCATACCTGCATCCTTCGTGTGTCCTCTTTGTGGTCTGCCAGTGTGACTCTCCTTCACTCCGGAGCTTTAAACATCCAGTTCCTCCTGTCCATGGACTCCTGGACTTGGGAAGGGGTCCGTGCAGTGTTTCTCACTGGCATCTGCTGCCTCTGCGTCCACTGAGTCCCCCAGACACGTTGATTCTTTATGACCAGACCATTCCTTTCATACTCGAAGTGTCCACAGTCCATGACTCAGGATCGATCACCCAACAGATGGCCTCACTTGCTTCCCTTTCCAGTCCCTCCTGTCTGCCCCAGCAGAGCCCAGGATTGGGAGTTGGAATTCCTAGAGATTAAGTTCCTGCCCACCCACCTTCCAGCTGGATGACCTGGGACAAGACACTTAACGTCTCTGTGCAGCAAATTCTCTTCACTCCCTGTTTTCTTTTTATTATTTTAGATACAAATCCCTTGTTCAAATGAGCTCTGAAGCAGAAGCCCAGGACAGGAAATGGGGGACAAGGCAAAGTACTCTGGAGAAGTTCACCTACCACACAGTTTAGCTAAGCCCCGAGGTGGCCTCTGCATCTTTACAGAGTTTGCAAGAGGCGCTCAGTGCTCTCGCATCGCCACTTGTGAAATTCTGCTCATTACGTCTCTGTGCTGGAACCTGTCAGTGGCTTTCCAATGGCCCAGAGATCCTGTCTAAATTCATTAATCTCTCCTTTAAGGGGTCCCACAGCCTGACTCAAACTCACCTTCTGACTTTAAAGTCTATTCTACTTGGCTACAGCAACCCTCGGGTCTAATGACTGTCTCTAAATCATACTTACATTTTCCTGTCTTTGCATTCAACTCCTCTCCCTGATTTATGCTCTGTATTAGTTTCCTACTGCTGCTGTAACAAATTTTCATAAACTTAGTGGCTTAAAAATGTAAATTTATTATCTTACAGTTCTCAAGGTCAGAAATCCAGTGCAGGTCTCATGGGGCTAAAATGTAGGTGTTGACAAGGGCTGCTTTCCCCTCCAGAGGCTCCAGGGGACAATCTGTTTCCTGGCCTTTTCCAGCTCCTAGAGTCGGCCCTCTTCCTCCCTCTTCCAAGCCAGCAACGTTGCTTCTCTCTGTGCCTTTCTTCTGTAGTTCCATATTCCTCTGACTGGCGTCTTCTGCCTCCCTCTTCCACTTCTCAGGATCTTTGTGATTACAGCAGGCTCACCCAGAAAATCCAGGATAATCTCCCTTCCTCCATATCCTGAATTTAATCACATCTGTAGAGTCATCTAACATAATCACAGGTTCCAGGGATTAGGACAACTTTGGGGGCCATTATTCTGCCCACCACACACCCAATATCTGTTCACATGAGGGATGGTGAAGATTGCAGGGGTGGAGGGATGCTTCACTGCAGCCACAGAGGCTACTTCCAACTGACTCTCAGGCGTCACTCTTCTGGCCATCCCACCACTGAGGGTGTTTCCCTGACCCTTCCACCCCACATGGCACCCTAGCCTCATTCTACTCCTCCCTGCTGTCCTCTCCCTCCTCCCTCCTTCATCTCTCCACTTTCTCCCCTTCCCACCCCGCCGCAATCCATGGATTGGCAGTGCGAACTCCCAATTCTTCTCACCCTGTTACGCAAAACAATGAAACTTTCTCTAGCCCTGGATTCCAAACTCAGCTTCTGTGGAAGGGCTGAGCTGCAAAACAAAAAAACAAAACAAACAAAACAGCTTTCATTTAACAAGTGCTACCCTCCTTAGAGTATGATTATGGTTGTAAGAATTTACGACTTGGTCACGTGATGACATGCTGATTTGTCCACAGACATGGTGCCACCAGCCATATCAGTGCCACGTTTGTTTTGCACAGTTGTTAATACTGATGTATCTTCACTTCTTCTTTAGATGAAGAGATCTCAGGAATATGTCTCAGGAATGATCTCTGGCTGGGGCAAAACAACAGAAACTTAAGTTGATGCTTTCCCTTCTCATGATCAAAAAGAAGAGACTGATGAGTGGTGAATCTAAGTAAAAAAAATGTGGAATATTTAAAGATAAGTTAAAAATTGTAAGTCACATCCCTCCATGGTAGTCAAGTACTAACACTCACTAGATTGTCAGAACTTAAGGTTGGAGACCATATCTTATTGAATGTCATGTCCCCAGCATTTTAGTATAGAATCTCCACATCCTTAATACATTTTGATGGATATAATTAATACAGTGTAAAGAATCTATCATTTACAAGTATTGATGTATAGATTTCCCCCTTACAAATATAGTCCTCTTTTTTCTAACTCAAAAGGGAAGTTGCCCTCCTCCTATGCCCTGGCACATGAGAAGGCGGACTGTGTTTCTTGCTGTCAGGTAAGGATTGGTGTTAAGGGAGTTGAGTAGTACAGTAGACAGAAACCCTCCATGGGGGATGTTGAAACAGGACATTGGCGTAATGGAAGAGGTGTTTTAAAGCCACACATCAGTATGAACATCTGTGCAAAACAAGCTTTCAAACTGTGAACCGACAGGATTTACAGCAGACTATTAATCTTCCTTCTGTTCTTGAGAAAGAGAGATGTTTCTTCTCAACAGTGAGTCGCTCAGAAACATGGGCTCCAAAAAGCTGCAATCTACAGACCCCAAGAAACACAGGGGAGACAACTCAAAATTAATTCTCACTGCTGTAATTAAGGATAACATTTTCCATTTTGTTTCATACGGGTGGCAAATATAAACCTTTCTTTCTAAGCAAAATTGGAAATTTTTGTTTACGTAGCAGGGACCACCCGGAGAGGCCTTCAGTGGGAATGTGAGGGTGTTGCATGCCTTTTCCAGTAAGATATATAGTAATCAGGAGAGCACTGCTCATGATGGTCAGGAAAGCAGCAACCTTTTATACAGAGAATGAGTATCATCTTCATTCCTCAATGATCGGTTACTCATTCATTCATCCATTTGGAAAATACTCTCTGTGTGCCTGCCAGCGTTGTGGTTGGTGCAGTGATGGAGAGACGTACCTGGTGATGTGAACACACAGGGGAGTAGTACTTAATCCGGGCCCAGGGTACATGGGAAAGACATTACCTTGGGGGTGTGGCTGTTGAGTTGGGTCTTCACAGATGAGTAGAAAAGAGCTGTGAAGCAGGGGGGCAATGCCATTAGGCAGGAAAAGGAGCCAGTGGAAAGGGAGAGATCGAAATTGCAGGGGACAGAGAGCAAGATGACAGATGTAACTACATCATGGAAAAGGTGGGGGGAGTTTGGGGTCAAGGACTCAGGATTATTGATTGACAATGAATGGAAGAAAGTATTTTTTTTTCTCAATCCTTTGACTCCAGCAAAGGTACCAAAAAGCAGTACAGTAAACAAAAGTAGTCCTAAGCACCGAGAGAGGGAACTGAGCTGAAGTGAAGGATGGAAGAACCTCAGGAACTCACGGGCCCCACAAGGAAGCAGTCTAGGCATGCTCTGCCTGCAGCAGGGAGTGGCAACACTTTGAGAGAACCAGGCATCCAGCCTACGAAGAAGGGCAGGGCCTAGCTAACAAATGCAAGCACAAAATACAGGTGTGGTTCAATCCACTGGGCCAAATAGCATCAGGGAGCAGCAACAGCAATCACCAGGAAGACCCAGCCAGGAATATGGAGCTAAGGAATCCGGATGCATTACTTGGAGCCTCTGCCTCTGCCAATCCTATTGTCCCAGCATGTTAGGTTCCTGCAGCTCCCCTCTGTCTAGTCCTTTGGGAATTCAAACAATGGGAATATTTCTGTCTCCATCCACCCCCAGCCTGGTGAGTCCCCAGCACAAGAACTCCAAGCAGGGGATCTGGTGGTCTCCATTCCAGTCCTAGCTTCTGGCTTTCATGCTGGAGAGTATAAGTCAAAATCTGAAAATTCTCCTGGACCCAGACTCCATCAGTGACTTCAACATCTACCTCCTGTATGACCCCTCAGCTCCAAAGTGGAGCTGACTTTCCAGTGGAGAATGTTCCAGCACCAGAATATATGTAAATTTACAGACCAGTTCATCCGCTTAAACATCCTGTGTCCCTCGGGGGAACCATGGTAAAACCCTATGACAGCTGTGTATGTCTGAGAGATTCATTCGTGGTGTTATGTGAAGCTGTGGATTGTTCGTTTTCATTCCTATTCAGTGTTCCACGGTGTGAATATACCAGAATGCATCCATTCTTCAGATGATGGAGGTACATTTGAGTTGTTTCAGTTTGGGGTTGTTACAAATAATGCTGCTCTGAGAATCTTTGCACCAGCTGTTTGACTTACTCCTGTCGAATATCTGTGGTGTGTCTGGGAGCGGAGTTGCTGGCTCAGGGCACGTGTATAATAAGCTTTGGTAGATTCATACAGTCAGAGTTTTCTAAAGTGATTTCACCGATTTTATACTTTCATGAGCAATATATGAGGGATTCTGTACCTTCTGCCAACATTCAGAATGGGGAGACTTAAATTTTTGCCAATCTGGTGAATGTGTGCTTTTCACTATGGTTTTAATGTTCATTTCCCAAATGAATTGATCCCTTTTCATAAGCTTATTGGCCATCAGCATTTCCTCTTATGTGAAGTGACTCTTCAAGTTTTTTGCTCCTATTCCTAATTAGAATGAAGTCTTTGTGTATTTTAGATACAGTTCTTTGTTTTGTGTGTTACACATATTTTCTCCCATTCTGTGGCTTGTTTTTTCACTCTTATGGTGTCTTTCAATGAACAGAATTTCTTGATTTTAGTGTAGTCTATTTCAGTGCTTCTCAAGCTATCTGTGGTACTTTTATTTATGTATTTATTTTGGTGTTTTGGTTTTTAATTTCCAATCAGTCATAGACATATTTCTGAGAAATACAATAAAAATCAACTAATATAAGGATTAAATAGAAAACAAAGACATTAAAATAGTTACAAGAGGAATAAATATTCATTTAAAAGAGGAAGAAAGAGAATTAAGGAATGTAAATGTTCCCAAACCAAGTGAGTGGTTTCATGCTCTCTCAGACTTACCTTACCATGGGCACAGGCTCCCCTGGCCTGGCGGTCACAGAGGTATGGGTGGATCATTGTCAGTCACTGGGAGAGCCAGTCCATGAAGGCTTTTGCACCTCCTGCCCTGGGTTAGCCCTTCTGCTGAGCTCCACATCAGTAACTCAGTCTTTGTCTCAACTGTCAGTGGGACTGGACCTTGTGATGTAGAGTCCCTCAAGCCTCCTCACCAGGGCTCCCCTTTATGTGGGCTGAGAGAACTTGTCAAACCTTGAATCCCATGACGGTTCTTGGCAGATTTTGTCTGTGTGACCATTCCAGTCTTAAGCAGGTTAGTGATTATAAATATACATCCTCCTGAGAGAAAGAAAGGACAGGAGGTTTTACTGCCTCAGAGGATCCCAGCTTTATGGCTTTCTTCCCTTCCTTCATGAGCTCCTGGTGACAGAGTGTATTTCTCAGGCAGAGGTAAAGAGAAAATGGGAGTGTAGAGGAAATTATTGTCAGGATTAAGCTAGTCCTCTTTACTCCTTCCATTCCCCAAATATGATTTAAGCGCTGGCTTAGAGGACTGTAACGCATGCAGTCATTTCCCATAACCATGACAAAGAACTACTATAAGGTCAACATTATTTGGATTGTAAAGTAAAATTCCAGAGTGAGCATGAAGCTATAGCTTCACAGCTCAGGCAAAGAAGCTAAGGCCCAAGAGGCTTAAATAATGTCATTGAATCAACAGTAATGTTTTATAAGTTTTTATCGTGAAATAAAACAAAAATACAGAAAACCACACAAAACAAATATATAGCTTAGTGAAGTATGACCAGCCAAACACCCTTGTAATCGCCACCCAGGTGAAGACACAGAACTTTGCCAGCACTCCAGAGAGCCTTCCATGCATGTGCTCTGACATTAGCAAAGTCATAACCTCCCATGTTCCTCAAAAAATAACCACGCAGTGTTGACTGTATACTAGTAATGTCCTCATGGTTCTTCACCCAAGCGCAGGTCTTTAGACACTGTGGTTTATTTAAAATTTTTTCGATATATTTCTTTTAATCTATAGGTTTTTCTTCCATTCTGTCTTTTGCTTACACTTCCTTTGAAGAACACTGGACATTTGACCTAGAGCAGTGGTTCTCAAACATAAGCTTACATCACAATCACTTGGAGAGCTCAACAAAATACAGATTGCTGGACTTCACTTCAAGAGTTTCTTATTCAGGAGGTCAGAATGGGGCCTGGAAATTTACATGTCTAGCAAGTTCCCAGGTAATATAGGTGTGGCTGGTCTGGGACCACACTTTAAGAAGCACTGACCTATGAAATTTTTCACAATTATGATTTTGCTGATTGCATCCTTATGGTGCATTCAGTATGTTCCACTGTCCTCTGTGTTTCTTGCAGATTGATGCTCTATCTAGGGATTTGACCAGACTCAGATTCATTCCTTTGGCAAGAATATAGGTTGTATGTTCTTTCACTGGGAGGCACATAATATCTGGATGGCTCGTTTTTATGATGTTAGCGGCCATTGGTGCTCATTTCTTAGGTTCATTATTCATTGGTGTTTGCAAATTAGTGATATTCAAATGTTATAATTTAATTTTCATTTATTAGCTGGAATAATTTTGTAAAGAGATGCTTTCCTTTTCTACTATTTCATTACACAATGGTAAAGTTTATATAGGAAAAGAAGGATAAATGTTTGATCCTTTCCATTTATTTACAGCATTCAAGATAGTAATATATTGCTTCCCTATTATCCTCCAAAGATGATCAATTTTTACATTTAAAAATATCATTATGAACTCACCAATTCTAATATATATTTTTAAATTTTTTAAATTTATTTTTTATTGAAGTATAGTTAATGTACAATATTGTATAAGTTACAGGTGTACAGAACAGTGATTAACAATTTTTAAAGGTTATACTCCATGTATAGTTATTATAAAATATTAGCTATATTTCCTGTGTTGTACAATATATCCTTGTATTTTATACATAGTACTTTGTACCTCCTAATTCCCTATCTTACCACTCTTCCTTCCCACTCCCTACTGGTAACCACTAGTTTGTTCTCTATATCTGTGAATCTGCTTCTTTTTTGTTATATTCACTAGTTTGTTGTATTTTTCAGATTCCACATATCAGTGATATCATACAGTATTTGTCTTTCATCTTTCTCTGTCTGACATATTTCATTTAACATAATACCCTCCAAGTCCATTCCTATTGTTGCAAATGACAAAATTTCATTCTTTTTTTATGACTGAGTAGTGTTCCATTGTGTGTGTGTGTGTGTGTGTGTGTGTGTGTATATTCACCACATCTTAATCCTTCATCTGCTGATGGACACTTAGGTTGCTTGCATATCTTGGCAATGGTAAATAATGTTGCTATGAACATTGGGGTGCATGTATCTTTTCAAATTTGTGTTTTATGGATATACACCCAGGTAGAATTGCTGTGTCATATGGTAGTTCCATTTTTAGTTTTTTAGGAAACTTCCATACTGTTTTACAATTCATATATATTTTATGTGTTGCAATTCATGGTCGTTATTATTATTACTTAAGTTCAAATCATCCCACCTTTGGCCAGTGGGAACCACTTCAAGTTGGCTCCGAGTATTTTTTTTTTTTTAAATATTTATTTATTTGGCTGTGCCGTGTCTTAGTTGTGGCGAGGGGGTCTTTGTTGTAGCATGTGGGATCTAGTTCCCTGACCAGGGATCAAACCCGGAACCCCTGTATTGGGAGCACCGAGTCTTAGCCACTGGACCACCAGGGAAGTCCCAAGGCTCCGAGTATTTTTGACATGACCCTGCAGTCTTTGAGAGCTTCCTTGTTATCTGTAATGACAAGATTGTCCAGGCTCTTTTTGTACATTTCCTACCTCACACCTGAAATCAGCCTGTTCTACAAGTAACAAGCCCTGGTTTCTTGAAATAGTATTTTAAGACCACAATCTGAGCACTAGGGTTATTCAGAGGTACCTGGGTTCATCAGTGTTTCTAGAGCTTTTCAGTGGATATATATAGATACACATGTTTGTTTTTAAAATGTTTTATGTGTTCATACTGACATTTTCCATTCAAATATGAAGACTACAAATTTCAAGTCTCCTTTCTTTCATGTAAGAATTCTGATTCTCGAGAACACAGTGGATGATAGGATTAGACTATCTCATAAGTATTCACTTGATTTATCCCACATTACAGTCTCAGGATAACAATGCTGACACTATCACCAACTATTATGATTACTGAAAACAGTTAAACATTTTTTTGCAAATGTTATCCCCAGTCCCTTTGCTTTTAAAAAAATATAGTTGTTTTATATCTGTAGTGTCAGAGCGTACGACCCTGACATATGATGCTCTTTCCTTCTTATCCCTCCTTAAGTTTGAATTCTATAGGCAACTGAATCTTCAGTGCTCACCACTGGTCCATATGTTGATCTGTCTCAAATCAGTTTGGCTGTCTCAGCAAGGGCTCAGAGGAACAGTGTCCTCTGGGTTCTTGTATTTGAAAACAGGCTGTGACTTTGATACTCTAAAGTCATTAGCTGGATATAAAATTCTTGACTCACATTCCCTTTCTCTGAGTATCTTAAATGTGTTAGTCAAATTTCTTTTTTTAAAAAATTAATTAATTAATGAATTTTTTAACATCTTTATTGGAGTATAATTGCGTTACAGTGTTGTGTTAGTTTCTGCTGTATAACAAATTGAATCAGCTATAAGCATACGTATATCCCCATATCCCCTCCCTCTTGCATCTCCCTCACACTCTCCTTATCCCACCGCTCTAGGTGGTTGCAAAGCACAGAGCAGAGCTGATCTCCCTGTGCTATGCAGCTGCTTCCCACTAGCTATCTACTTTACATTTAGTAGTGTATATATGTCAGTGCTACTCTCTCACTTCATCCCAGCTTACACTTCCACCTCCCCATGTCCTCAAGTCGATCCTCTATGTCTGTGTCTTTATTCCTGTCCTGGCTGTAGGTTCATCAGAACCATTTTTATATACACCACATCTTCTTTACCCATTCGTCTGTTGATGGACACTTAGGTTGATTCCATGTACTGGCTATTGTAAATAGTGCTGCAATGAACATTGGGGTGCATGTATCTTTTTGAATTATGGTTTTCTCAGCGTATATGCCCAGTAGTGGGATTGTTGGGTCATATGGTAATTCTATTTTTAGTTTTTTAAGGAACGTCCATACTGTTCTCCATAGTGGCTGTACCAATTTACATTCCCAACAAAAGTGCAAGAGGGTTCCCTTTTCTCCACACCCTCTCCAGCATTTATTGTTTGTAGATTTTTTGATGATGGCCATTCTGACTGGTGAGAGATGATATCTCACTGTAGTTTTGATTTGCATTTCTCTAATAATTAATGATGTTGAGCATTCTTTCATGTGTTTGTTGGCAATCTGTATATCTTCTTTGGAGAATTGTCTATTTAGGTCTTCCGCCCATTTTTGGATTGGGTTGTTTGTTTATTTGATATTGAGCTGCATGAGCTGCTTGTATACTTTGGAGATTAATCCTTTGTCAGTTGCTTTGTTTGCAAATATTGTCTCCATTCTGAGGGTTGTCTTTTCATCTTTTTTATGGTTTCCTTTGCTGTGCAAAAGCTTTTAAGTTTCATTAGGTCCCATTTGTTTATTTTTGTTTTTATTTCCATTTCTCTAGGAGGTGGGTCAAAAAGGATCTTGCTGTGATTTATGTCATAGAGTGTTCTGCCTGTATTTTCCTCTAAGAGTTTTATAGCGTCTGGACTTACATTTAGGTCTTTAATCCATTTTGAGTTTATTTTTGCATATGGTGTTAGGGAGTGTTCTAATTTCATTCTTTTACATGTAGCTGTCCAGCTTTCCCAGCACCATTTATTGAAGAGGCTGTCTTTTCTCCACTGTATACTCTTGCCTCCTTTATCAAAGATAAGGTGAGCATATATGCGTGGGTTTATCTCTGGGATTTGTATCCTGTTCCATTGATCTGTATTTCTGTTTTTGTGTCAGTACCATACTGTCCTGATTACTGTATCTTTGTAGTATAGTCTGAAGTCCAGGAGCTTGATTCCTCCAGTTCCATTTTTCTTTCTCAAGATTGCTTTGGCTATTCGAGGTCTTTTGTGTTTCCATACAAATTGTGAAATTTTTTGTTCTAGTTCTGTAAAAAATGCCATTAGTAGTTTGATACAGATTGCACTGAATATGTAGATTGGTTTGGGTAATATAGTCATTTTCACAAAGTTGATTCTTCCCATCCAAGAACATGGTATATATCTCCATCTGTTTGTATCATCTTTAATTTCTTTCATCAGTGTCTCATAGTTTTCTACATACAGGTCTTCTATCTCCTTAGGTAGGTTTATTCCTAGGTATTTTATTCTTTTTGTTGCAGTGGTAAATGAGAGTGTTTCCTTAATTTCTCTTTCACATTTTTCATCATTAGTGTATAGGAATGAAAGAGATTTCTGTGCATTAATTTTGTATCCTGCTACTCTACCAAATTCATTGATTAGCTCTAGTAGTTTTATGGTAGCATCTTTAGGATTCTCTGTGTATAGTATCATGTCATCTGCAAACAGTGACAGCTTTACTTTTCTGATTTGGATTCCTTTAATTTCTTTTTCTTCTCTGATTGCCGTGGCTAAAACTTCCACAACTATGTTGAATAATAGTTGTGACAGTGGGCAACCTTGTCTTGTTCCTGATCTTAGTGGAAATGCTTTCAGTTTTTCACCATTGAGAACGATGTTGGCTGTGGGTTTGTCACATATGGCATTTATTATGTTGAGGTAAGTTCCCTCTGCCTACTTTCTGCAGGGTTTTTATCATAAATGGGTGTTGAATTTTGTCAAAACGTTTTCTGCATCTATTGAGATTATCATATGGTTTTTACCCTTCAATTTGTTAATATGGTGTATCACATTGATTGATTTGCATATATTGAAGAATCCTTGCATTCCTGGGATAAACCCCACTTGATCATGGTGTATGATCCTTTTAATATACTGTTGGATTCTTTTTGCTAGTATTTTGTTGAGTATTTTTGCATCTATGTTCATCAGAGATATTAGCCTGTAGTTTTCTTTTTTGTGACATCTTTGTCTGGTTTTGGTATCATGGTGATTGTAGCCTTGTAGAATGAGTTTGGGAGTGTTTCTTCCTCTGCTATATTTTGGAAGAGTTTGAGAAGGATAGATGTTAGCTCTTCTCTAAATGTTTGATAGAAGTCGCCTGTGAAGCCATCTGGTCCTGGGCTTTTGTTTGTTGGAAGATTTTTAATCACAGTCTCAATTTCAGTGATTGTGATTGGTCTGTTTATATTTTCTATTTCTTCCTGTTTCAGTCTCAGAAGGTTGTGCTTTTCTAAGAATTTGTCCATTTCTTCCAGGCTGTCCATTTCACTGGCATAGAGTTGCTTGCAGTAATCCCTCATGATCTTTTGTATTTCTGCCATGTCAGTTGTTACTTCTCCTTTTTCATTTCAATTCTGTTGATTTGAGTCTTCTCCCTTTTTTTCTTGGTGAGACTGGCTAATGGTTTATCAATTTTGTTTATCTTCTCAAAGAACCAGCGTTTAGTTTTATTGCTCTTTGCTATTGTTTCCTTCATTTCTTTTTCATTTATTTCTGATCTGATCTTTATGATTTCTTTCCTTCTGCTAACTTTGGGGTTTTTTTGTTCTTCTTTCTCTATTTGCTTTAGGTATAAGGTTAGGTTGTTAATTTGAGATTTTTCTTGTTTCTTCAGGCAGGCTGTATTGCTATAAACTTCCCTCCTAGAGCTGCTTTTGCTGCATCCTATAGGTTTTGGGTCATCATTGTCATTTGTCTCTAGGTATTTTCTGATTTCCTCTTTGATTTCTTCAGTGATCTCTTGGTTATTTAGTAGCATATTGTTTAGCTTCCATGTCTTTGTGTTTTTTACAGTTTTTTTTCCCCTGTAATTGATATCTACTCTCATAGCGTTGTGGTCGGAAAATTTGCTTGATATAATTTCAATTTTCTTAAATTTACCAAATCTTGGTTTGTGACCCAAGATATGGTTTATCCTGCAGAATGTTTCATGAGCACTTGAGAAGAAAGTATATTCTGTTTTTTTAGGATGCAATGTCCTATAAATATCAATTAAGTCCATCTTGTTTAGTGTGTCATTTAAAGTTTGTGTTTCCTTATTTATTTTCATTTTGGATGATCTGTCCATTGGTGAAAGTGAGGTGTTAAAGTTCCCTACTATTATTGTGCTACTGTGGATTTCCCCTTTTATTAGGCTCTTAGCATTTGCCTTATGTATTGAGGTGCTCCTATGTTGGGTTTATAAATATTTACAGTTGTTATATCTTCTTCTTGGATTGATCCCTTGATCATTATGTAGTGTCCTTCTTTGTCTCTTGTAATAGTCTTTATTTTAAAGTCTATTTTGTCTGATATGAGAATTGCTACTCCAGCTTCCTTTTGATTTCCATTTTCATGCAATGTCTTTTCCCATCCCCTCACTTTCAGTCTGTATGTGTTCCTAGGTCTGAAATGGGTCTCTTGTGGGCAGCATATGTACAGGTGTTGTTTTTGTATCCATTCAGCAAGTCTATGTTTTTTGGTTGCAGCATATAATTCATTTACATTTAAGGTAATTATTGATATGTATGTTCCTATTACCATTTTCTTAATTGTTTGGGGTTTGTTTTTGTAGGTCTTTTCCTTCTCTTGTGTTTCCTGCCTAGAGAAGTTCCTGTAGCATTTGTTGTAAATCTGGTTTGGTGGTGCTGAATTCTCTTAGCTTTTGCTTGTCTGTAAAGTTTTTAATATCTCCGTCAAATCTGAATGAGATCCTTGCTGGGTAGAGTAATCTTGGTTGTAGATTTTTCCCCTTCATCATTTTAAATATGTCCTGCCACTCCCTTCTGGCTTGTAGTATTTCTGCTGAAAGATCAGCTGTTAACCTTATGGGGATTCCCTTGTATGATATATGTTGCTTTTCCCTTGCTGCCTTAGTATTTTTTTCTTTGTATTTAATTTTTGATAGTTTAATATGTGTCTTGGAGTGTTTCTCTTTGGGTTTATCCTATATGGGACTCTCTGTGCTTCCTGGACTTGATCAACTATTTCCTTTCCCATATTAGGGAAGTTTTCGACTATAACTCTTCAATGATTTTTCTCAGACCTTTTTTTCTTCTTCTTCTTCTTCTGGGACCCCTATAATTCGAATGTTGGTGCATTTAATGTTGTCCCAGAGGTCTGTGAGACTGTCCTCAATTCTTTTCATTCCTTTATCTTTATCCTGCCCCCTGGTAGTTATTTCCACCATTTTATCTTCCAGCTCAGTTATCCGTCCTTCTGCCTCAGTTATTCTGATATTGATTCCTTCTAGAGTATTTTTAATTTCAGTAATTGTGTTGTTCGTCACTGTCTGTTTGCTCTTTAGTTCTTCTAGATCCTTTTCAAATGTTTCTTGTATTTTCTCCATTGTGTTTCCGAGATTTTGGATCATTTTTACTATCATTACTCTGAATTCTTTTTCAGGTAGGTTGCCTATTTCATCCTCACTTATTTGGTCTCAAAGGTTTTTACCTTGCTCCTTCGTCTGTAACATATTTTTTTTTGATGGGTGGTGCTGTATTCCTGTCTTACTACTTGTTTGGCCTGAGACTTCCAGCACTGGAGTTTGCAGGCAGTTTGATAGAGCTGGGTCTTGGTGATGAGATGAGGACCTCTGGGAAGCCTCACTCAAATTGATATTCCCTGGGGTCTGAGGTTCTCTGTTCATCCAGTGGTTTGGACTCAGAGCTCCCACCACAGGAGCTTGGTCCTGACCTCTGGACTGGGAACCATGATCCCACAAGCTTCGTGGCACAGTAAAAAAAAAAAAAAAAAAAAAAGGAAGAAGAAAAAAAGGAGCAGTACATATCAAATAATAAAGAAAAACAATAAAATTAGAAAGATAAAAAGTATATTAGGAAAAATAAAAGTATAATTGAAACAACTGCCACAAGGTAAAATCAAACCACAACAGAAAAAAGAAAAAAAAAAGGGTAGGGAGAGCAAGCCAAAAGGAGCTAACAATAACAAAATATAAGGAATAAAATAAAATAAGGAAAATAAAAGATTTGTTAGGAGAAATAAAAATATAAAAGAATCAACAATAATGAATCAACAAGGTAAAGCAGAATGCCAATCTAAAAGAAGAGAAAAGAAAAGAAAAAAAAAAGCCTTGGCTATGGGGGCAGAGTTTAGGCTGGGGGTGGAACTTAGGCAGGGGCAGGATTAGGGTGTGGGGGGACCTAGGCTCAGGACCCACCTAGCCAGAAAAGTCCCTGGGGGTGGGGCCTCTGCTTAGGACCTACGCAGAAGGGGAGTGGCAGCCTGTGGAAAGGAGGGCCTCTGGACTGTGGAGTTCAGGAGTTTGGAGGTAGGGCCCTGAATAAGGGTTTGTGGGTGGGGTTTAGGCCCAGAGCATTGGAGGGGGTCTCAGAGGGGGTCTCTGAGTGTAAAGATAGCGCCCTGGGTGGGGGTGTAGGGGTGGGGCTTGGGCTCTGTGCAGCAGGAGGGAGGCTCTGAGGGCAGAGGATTAGGCCTGGGAGCCCAACAAGCTTCCCTGTGCCTAAGTGGACAGGGAAAGCAGTGGCCACATTCCCTTCCGTTCCTTCATGCCCCTCCCCCACCATCTCCCCCAGGGTCTCCGCCATCGCTGCTGGACCACTAACCTTGGGTAGGTCCCGCTGGGTGTAGGAACTCTTCCCCTTCCCCATCCACACCTCAGGGGTGCCATCCTGGAGGTGCGGACTTTAGGTTTGCTCCCTCTTCCCTCCCTCCCACTCCCTCAGGACCCGTGCAGCTGGAGGGGGCCTAGGTGGGCAGAGGATCCGTCCCGGGATCTCAGCAGGTTCCTGGGGCCCAAGTGGGCAGTGGAAACCTGGCCATGCTCCCTTTTGATCCTCAGCCCTCCCAATGGTCCCTCAATTTACCCCTTCCCACATGGGATCCCTTCCTCTCCCCCAGCCACCCCTCAGGGGCGCCGGTCCCATCCTGTCTCCACTTCTCCTCCCCCTTCACTCCCCCCCATGCCCCATATCCTACCCGGTTGCTGGGGATTCCTCCCATCCCCTTAGGTGTCTGTGGCCCCCCACCGGTGTCTGGTAGGTGCCCTAGTTGTGAGGCGATGTGAATTCCATTTCCTCCTAGTCCGCCATCTTGACTCCACCCTGTTGCTCAAATTTCTTGTGGCATGAAGTGTCATTGCTGAAAAGTCTGAAGATAATCTAATTTTCATTCCTTTATAAGGCACTTGCTCTCTTTGGCTAGATGTCCAAAGATTTTGTTTTTTTCTTTTACTCTAAAATCCAGTAATTTTTAGCATATGGGTATTGGGTTGAGTTGATAGTCTCAACTGTGTGCTCTTTCTTTATATACTTTCAAATCATTTTTTATTCCAATATTTTTCTTGAATTACAGCTTTTAGTATTTCTTCTCTTGCATTGATTTTTTTCTTTAGTTGCTCCTATTATCTGTATAGATCTTTTTTGCCTGTTTCAAGTATTTCTACTTTCTCTTCTTCATATCTTTTTGATTTTTAACCTTTTTCTTTTTTTCACCTTCAACTTCTTTTAAGACATTATTTATTGTGTTCATATGCTTCTGTGTTCTTTCCAGTTTAGACTTCATGTCTAAAATTTTTTCTTTTAATCCTCATATTGAGTTCTGTCATCTCATTTTTGTGTTTTGCTACTTCTAATTTATGTTGTTCTTTCATGTATTATATTTTGTTTTTAATGTATTTTAGCCTGTTTTGAAAAAATAAGTTACAGTTTTAATTTATTTTAAAGTCACTAAATATTTTGACTGCAAGATTTTTTCTGTTCCTTAATTCTCTTTGTACTTGGAATAACTTTGCTTAGGATTTGATCTCAAATCCTTTCTGTGGCTCATTTTTATTTAAAATTAGTTTGAAATAGACTTTCTAACATCACAGATCTCCCTCTTCTGTTTGTTTACTATTTTTCATATAGAGTTTAGAAAATATGATGGTTTGTTTTCTGAGATCTCCTGGTTCTCTTCCCTCCACCACTTTTATCTGTACTTCTCTTTCCTTTACCTCTGTTGTCCTTGTTCATCTCAGCTTTGATTCCACTCCCAAAAGTTCCTCCTCCTATAAGTCCCTGTCCTTTTACTCCCGGTAACCTGGGAAACCCTTGAAGAGTTTTGAGCAAAGAAGTGACACAATCTAACATGCTTAAAAATGATCCCTCTTGTTGTTCTCGTAAACAAAGACTGCAGGGGAGAACACTGTGGTAAACAGGGTTAGAAAACAACTTCAATGCTGGTATTGACAAATTGTATGCAGGAGGAAACTGACAAAGTTGTTTATATAACCTCTAGTCTCACAGCTGGTAAGTGGCAGACATGACATTCAAACCCAGGCAGTTTTACTTCAGCATCTGTAGTAAACATCTGCCATTTGAGTCTCTTCAACATTTTTCAAACACCCTCTCTACATTTTGATAGTTTTTCACATTGTGAGCCCCAAAGCAACATTTCCCAGATTCCCTTGCAGCTAGAATGCAGAGGTATATAACTTAAGTTTCACTCATCAGATGCACCCTGATTTAACAAATAATAAGGATGATGCCCAATTAAGACTTTTATTGTATATTTTTTATTGAGATAAAATTCAGCTTTTTAAGTGTGCAATGCAGTAGTTTTCAGTATATTTACAAAGTGTGACCATCACTACTATTTAATTCTAGAATATTTTCATCACCCCCCCAAAGAAACCTCATACCCACTAGGAATCACTCTCCATTCTCCTTTTTCTCTTGTCCCCAGCAAAACTATTTTTTTTTTCTGTCTTCATGGGTTTCCCTATTCTGGACATTTCCTATAAATCATACAATATGCAGCCTTTTGCATCGATTTCTTTCACCTTAGTATAATGTTTTTAAAGTTCATTTATGTTATAGCATGAATCAGTACTTCCTTACTTTTTTTCTTCTTTTTTTAAATTTTTGGTTGTGTGGGGTCTTCATTGCTGTGAGCAGGCTTTCTCTAGTTGCGGCAAGTGGGGGCTACTCTTCATTGTGGTGAGCGGGCTTCTCATTGTGGTGGCTTCTCTCATTGCAGAGCACGGGCTCTAGGTGTGCGGGCTTCAGTAGTTGTGGCATGTGGGCTCAGTAGTTGTGGCTCGTGGGCTCTAGAGCGCAGGCTCAGTAGTTGTGGCATACCGGCTTAGTTGCTCTGCAGCATGTGGGATCTTCCTGGACCAGGGCTAAAACCCATGTCCCCTGCATTGGCAGGCAGATTCTTAACCACTGTGCCACCAGGGAAGCCCCTTTCCTTACTTTTTATGGCTGATAATATTGTATTATATGGATATAGCACATTTTGTTTACCATTCATCAGTTGATAGACATTTGGGTTGTTTCCATGGTTTGGCTATTAAGAATAATGCTACTATGAACATTCATGTGCAAGTTTTTGTGTGAACACATGCTTTCAATTCTCTTGAGTAAGTTAAGTTTGAATTTCAGATAAACAATGAATAATATTTTAATACAATTTTAACTCAAATATTGCATGGGACAAACATATTTAAAAACTATTTGTCATTTATCTAAAATTCAAATTTAACCTGTAATTCTGTATTTTATGTGTCAACCTTACCCAGGTGAGGCTTGGACAAAGAAGTGAGAAATATTAGGCAATGACAACAGTGAATTCTATCAAATATTTAAGGAAGAAATAATAATAATTCTATACAATGTCTACCAGAAAATAGAAGAGGAGGGAATACATCCCAACTCATTTTATAAGGCCAGCAGCATTCAGAAAAAGACACTACAAGCAAAGAAAACTATAGACCAATATCCCTCATAAACATAGATGCAAAAATCCTCATCAAAAGTAGCAAATTAAATCCAAGAATACATTAAAAGATAATAAATTATGATAAAATCCTGGATCCCTCAGACTCAGCCCTCCTTCCCCAACCAGGGTAACCCTGGAAGCATCTCCCTGGAATTCAAGAGTTTCCAGGATACTTAGTTCAAACACCTCCATTTAGAGTTCAAATTTTGTCCTTAGATTAAGCTACAGAGAGCAACATACTGATACTGGGTTATTTTGCTTTTTTGTAGATTTTTTTTTCAGAATTAGCATTTTAAGACACCCTATCATAAATAGTGGTGTGAAAATCATAAATGTACATATTTCAGTAGGAATATTATGAAGATATTTTATGGCTGTAGGAGTCTCAAAATCAAGGAAACTATTCTTCTGTGGAACATTTAATTTTCCTTTTACTTTATCTCATGGAGTATTCTAAGTCTTGTAACTGATTGGATTTCTCACTTTCTTTTGACCACTAGAAATATTAGAGCCAAATTTGTGGCCCATCTCTAGCAAATATATAAAAATACGTGCATAATATTTTGTATCCTAATCTTCCCTCTGAAGTTATTATCCTCCTACACTTAAGAGTCTCCTATTTTTTATTTTTTCATATATATGATGTTATTGAATATCAGAATTAATTCCACCCCTCTCAAATCTCAAGGTAATAATAGTAGAAAAAAATAACAGTCTTTTGGATTAGCAAACTCACAACATCAGGGATCCATGTAGTCATTCAGTGGTGGAAAGGAATGAGGAAAGAGGATAATTGAGTATAGATCTGGGGAGTCAGTTATGGACAAATCCTGATTCTTGTTAGGGGAAGGGTATGGCATGAAGAAGAGGAGTATGTCTGGCTCTTAAAATGAAGAGTTGGGAATTGTAGTTTAGAATGGACTGGTTTGTAATCACTGTTGAACAATCAAGGGGTGGACTGAAGTCAACACTATTTATGTTTGTGGTCACATAGTATCTGAACCACTCTGTCTTTGCTTGGAGAATTTCCACATTGTAAGTCCCTCTTCCTCAAGTTACTCTTCTAGCTTTCCTTGCAGCTAAGGTTTGGGCATGTGATACTGACCCAGTCCTATTCATGCAAACCTCTTATTTAGAAATGAAGAAAATAAACTTCAGATACAGTAAAGAATGGGGTTATTGGTGAGCATGGTGTTAGAAACATCCCACATTTAAACAGCAGTCATGGCAGCATTCCTTACATCTGGTCTCCATCTCTAATGGTGTGAACTCCGGCATCTTCCCTGGAGAAGCCCCTATAGTGTGGTTTGAGTCTTGTCCCTGACTGCATGGCCTCTGGTACCCAATGAACTACCCAATATCCTTCAATATCCTTTTTAAAGGGATATTTCTACTTAAACTAGCCAGGATGCATTCTGTTGTTTTTACTAAGAACCCTGTCTAATTCAAGGCAAATAAATATACACAGATTATATATGTATCTACAAATACACACATAGCCATCTTTATAACTAAGTAGATTAAAAAAAAAAACAAACCTTGAGATTGTAAGCATGATTTACTTCTCTGAAAATGTTCCTCTCAGTTTTCAATTTGTCTTTTTTTTTTTTTTTGGAAAGAGAAACCACTCCTTGTTCTAAAGATAGTTGACTTCTAAAACTATCAAGAAAACTTGAATGCTGTTTGGATAAGAAGGAGAAGTACAGTACTTTATAGGTTAACCTAAGAAACTTATTTTTTTTTTCACTTTAGGCTACTTCTAGCAACACCCAGATGGGTCAGGGCCAGGACGGGGGTTTAGACCTCTTGCCTCTGCCTGACATCTTGGCCATGGCCCATCCATCAGTTTTGCTCAGGGATGCAGGGTCTGCTCCAGACATTGTTGGCTAGGCCTTTGAATTGGGGTGGGATGGGGATGGGAGAGTCAGAACCAGGATGGTTAAAACTGCCCTTGAAATCTTGAGATTGTTCCTTGAGAAAGAGTCATCTTGGCCTAGGCCTTCATGAGTTTTACAAGCCTAGCATGGAAGAAAGAGAGAGAAGGAAAGACACTTAGTCATTGCCAAGACACCACTGGCCAGGAGAACGACCAGAGATGATCCATCTGTGTCTCTGCCCCCTCCTTACCCATGGGGCCCAGTTAAACCTATCTTGGCAGGATGGCCTAAGCAACACAACCAATGTGCCTGCTCCTTTCCTTCGACTCTTCCAGCATTTCTGACTGTGCTAGGGGTGAACGCTTTGTCCCCACTGCTCAAGTGCTCATAGAGAGAAAGGAATTTCCATTCCGCCATCCAGAAGAAAAGAACACAGTCAACTTCTGCCCCTTCACTTCCTCCTCAGGGAAGGAGGAAGACTCACCTAATCAGTGAATTTGGTGATGGAACTGAGCATACCTCACTCAGTCTTTCTCTCCCTTTTCTTCAGAGCTACCAACCTCCAAAAGGTGTGTCCATCTGTCGTCCTCTGTGTTATAAGTTACAGACAGGGCTTGTTCCTATTGCAGAGACTAAGGTTGCATATCTATGTCTGTGACTTGGTGGATAAATCTTTTAGTAAAGGAAGGATTTTGGCAAGTCTGTCTTGCCACACATCTAAAGCCATTTTGGTGTCTCCTGTATCTTATTTCTTTATTCATTTGAACTTTGGCAGGGTCGAATGCAATGACAGATGTGAGGAAGGGAGAAGCAATAATTATACCACCCTCAGCAACGGATCAACTTGGCTGACTTAATCTCTCTTAACCCACACTGTTCAAACTGACTCATAAAAAAGAGACCAGGTGGCACACTGCGGCATGCTGGAGTTTGTGGAAGATAGGGGTATCTGATTACTTCCATACAGATGATGAGAAAGGAGTCTAGTTTTAACCTTCAGGTGGCCAGAATTTCTATTCCAGCCATGGAAGTTGGTTTCCTGTGCATCACCAACCCTAAAGCAGTATGAGGAAACTACCATCCAACTACACTGGGAAGATCTAGGAACTGCAGGTGATGAAGACACAACCAGGTAAGGCCATACTCATCATCAGGTGTGATATAAATGTGGATTCTGTTGCTCCATCAGTTTACAAAGATTTGGAAGACAGGGAAAGATGTACTTGGTGCATATGCTGGAAAACAAGAATGTTAAGCCTTTTCTGACTCTACAAATAGATTCAGGAGGAAGAATAAAGTCATAAGGTCTAATCCCTCTCCAATTAAGCCTGGAAACATTCAAAAGACTATTTCCAGTTTACGAATTTAAACTCTATCTTAAGATCACTTTCATTAGACGTTCATAATTACTAGTGAAAAATTTGAAGAGCGTGAAGCTGGAGGCAGATTTGCTGCTTTTACAGGGAAAAAATAGCCAAGTGCAAAAGTGGAAGAAAGCCATAAATCCGAGTTAACTGGAAAAATGGAAGACAAAATAATCTATTACATTTTAGCCACTGGGTTGAAGGCTATGATTATAGTGTTTATTAATAATATTCTATATAGAGTTACCTAAATATTAACCAGTTAGACCTGCAGTTAAGCCCTGGGACTGTGGCAGGTACCTAATTTGGTGGAGAGAGGAAGACCCTGAGTCAGCAAACCCTGTGCCCTCCATCAGGCATCTGTGGTTCCACTGGTGCAGCCTGGGACACGGGTCCCCAATACTCACAAACACCATAGAGAAGGGTTTTATGGCTCCTAGTCGATGAAGATGTTTCTTTCTACATTTATACCTTTCCCTATGTAAATTTGCATAGATATAGCTTTCATCTCAAAAGTGAGGTTTGAAGAGAAGTGTGTCTATAAAATAGGGGTAATCCTTATACTATAGTATTTGAGAAAGGGCACTTCTTGTTGTTCTTTTATATACTGAATTTTCAAAGTCACCAAACCCCAGAAGAAAGCTCACCTGCATAGACACTTTGTTTAAATTTCCTACGGAAGTAGCTTTGACCCTGTAACTGTTTGAAAAGTAATAGCATTATGCCATAGCAAGAAGAAACCCCAGTAATTTCTATGAGGACCTTTCTTTTTAACCAATGACCTAATTCAACTGGCTATAAGCCCCATAATTATCACTAATTAATAGAAACTGAACAAAGCAAGTATCAGCCTATCATACTGGTAGAGAAAATACATGATACATAAGAAAAAAAGTAATTTCTTTCAGTGAACTGGAAATTCTGGGAATATGTGAGGCTGTGAAGTAAGGTGAATACATGACCTTTTGGTCCCTTAACTGTTAGATTACAATTAGTGCTTTTTCTCTTGGTCCTTAACTTGGGTTCAAACAGATGTTTGTTTTGAGGAGGGAGCTTCTAATGGGTCCAAAGTATAACCCAGTCTGAGTGTAGGCTGGTTTATAAAGTTCCCTGGTAGTGACAGTGTTTTCAGCTATGGCAGCAGAATTTCTTTATCTTTGTTGCTCACCGGATTTGTGTTAGAATGATACTTTTAAAATTCATTAGACCAGTAATAACGCAGCGGCATTTAATCTGATACTCAGATGACACAATACACTCCCATCACTGTGCTAATAAAGGGGCTTTTCATTCTAGTCCCTTCCTGTTCAGCTGAAAGCCACTGTTAATGTTTTTTTTTTTCTTAGTCACACGTCTCCTAACTACACATCCCTTAGCCCATAATAACTGATGTTTCTGGCCAGAACCCTGGTTTAATCGTTTTTCAAATTCATATTCACAGACTGGTCAATTTGGATCAGGAAACAAAACCCAATACATACTGAAGATATGGAATCTTCCAACAACCTCAATCTTAGCTGTAACTGGGTTCCTAGCACGGTGCCTGGCACATTGATACAAATGTTACTGAATGTATGAACGAACAGATTAATAAATGAAACCACCAGCATGGCACAATTTCCAAATGTACAGCAGGATGGGATGACTCAGAACTAAAAGCACAAATTTTACTTTTACTAGCTTCTGTTTTGTTTTCAAGAAAAGGCTTTCCTGAAAACTTGGACCTTCATCTCAAATTTGAAGTGCAGCAATTGGTGAATTTCTCTGGGTTTGAGCTTGTTAGCTTTTACAAGTTCTCTTGGGATCGATTTTATGTCTTTTTGGAAAATACTGAAGGGGGAAATCTCTTTTGAACCTGTAAGCCCACATTGGGAGTTCATCTGTTTTTTTGGGGGCTGAGTCAAGGGTGACCACTCAGTATGATCTTCATTCTGGATGTTCTGAAATATAGCCAAGGCTGTCTTAACTCATTATGGGACTTTGAAAAGGTTAAGTAACTCAGCTGTGTACTTTTTCCATTCATGCATTGTTGGAATGGAAGGAAAAATAACTGACATACTTATGGACATATTCCCCCATTATTTATTTCCTTTCTCCATTTAGTCAGTTACTCTGTCTCTAAGCATTGCCTCAGAGAGGGAAGATGATAGGAGAAAGCAGAGAAAAACACACCTTTTCCAGCACTTGAGCTTTAAAAGGGCACAAAAAATTATGTAAGGTAGTACAGCTGAGTAAGAGCAAGGGCTTCCCAGGCTGCAGGAGAAGGCTGTGTCAAAGAGAAATGATAGGGAAATTGTTTGGGTGGGTCTTGAATAAAGGGGGCCCTGCAACAGCTCCCTGGGCTCAGTCTGGACTGGGGAATGGTGGACGGGGATGAAGCTGGGCAAGACTCCAACTAGGTTTGTGAGGCTCAAAAGAAGACATTAGTGTCTTGTGTCCCAGGTAGCCTCAGAAACTAGGAAAACCCCAGAGAGGAATGGCCTTAGAGAGTCTCAGGGATGGCCCACTGTAGTGGGAGCAGCAGTATGAGTTCCAAGGACCTAGAATGGCCTGGAAGTAGATTAGAGATCCACCCAAGCCAAGGATAGAGAAAAGGGAACGCAAAGGTGAGTGGGTCACATGGGATGGTGGATATCTTAGAAGATGATAAGTGTGAATAGAACACATTAAGCTTCAGATAGACTACCCCCCGAACCCTGTGCCCACAACTCCAGAATTTGATTCTATAGATGCCTCTGCTATTTAGGTAAAATACAGGTGAAAATTTGGGAGGATCTTAGAATTGACTGAGATTTTTTTTTCTACCACCCTAGTAGAAAGTGGGATTTAAAAAGAGATTATGGAGCTTCTCTGGTGGCGCAGTGGTTGAGAGTCCGCCTGCCGATGCAGGGGACATGGGTTCGTGCCCCGGTCCGGGAAGATCCCACATGCCGCGGAGCGGCTAGGCCCGTGAGCCATGGCTGCTGAGCCTGCGTGTCTGGAGCTTGTGCTGCACAATGGGAGAGGCCACAGCAGTGAGAGGCCCGTGTACCGCAAAAAAAAAAAAGAGTACATAGAAGTGATGTGCCTGTCTCAGTCCATCATATCCAGGGGTTGGTGATGCATACCGCAAAAAAAAAAAAAAAAGAGAGATTATGTTCTGCTGTAGAAAAATAACGCTGTTTCTTATATGCTTGCAATTACAGGCTAAGATTTAGACCTGCTACATTTAAGAAAAATATTGAACACTTATCATGTACTGTATACAGCATCATTTTAAGTGCTTTATGCCTATTCATTCAGAAAAGAGCTTCTATGTTCATGAACTTTGATTGGACTTTTACAGTGTCCTTATATAATAAGAATGTGTAGAAGTACTATAGTGTATTTCTAATAAGAATAATTTTTGTTTTATTATTCAGATCCTGTTCATTAAAAAAAAGTTTTATTATGGATAATTTCAAACATAAACAAAAGGAGAGAGGATAATATAAAGAATCTCCATGTACCCATCTCCCAACCTTAATAATTATTAACTATGGACAATCAATAACA
>NW_020837957.1:21111446-21123395 GCF_003676395.1 Aethalodelphis obliquidens | reverse complement strand
ATATATATATATATATATATATATATATATTCGGTATATATCTCTACAAATAAGGCTTTATTTCATCAAATGTCCAGTGTTCAAATATCCCCAATTGTCTCATAACTTCTTTTAAACATTTATTTATTTAAGGCAAATCCAAACAAGTTCCACACATTGTTGGTCGATATGTCTCATGTCTCTTTTATTCTACAGATTTCCCTGTCCTCTTTTTATTTTTTTCTTCTATTTTATTTATTGGAAAATCCATGTCATATGTCCTATAGGTTTTTCCACGTTCTGGGCTTTGCTGACCTTCATCTAATCATTTAGCTTGTTCCCCTGACCACTGTTGATTCCTGCAGTTCTTGCTAATCTTTAGTCTCATTTTATGTCTGTTTATTGTTTCAGCTATACATATACCTACACTATAATAGAGCCCTGACTAAAACCAAAACCAATAGATAATAAAAGTTTAATGGTGAGAGGAAGTCATCTTTATTTTTAGTGATTCTAAAGTTCTCACCCGTGAAATCTAAATCTCTCCTATTCTATTAAATGAACATCCCCACCTCCACCCCATCGTCTAACTAGACATTTATTTACAGATGACTCACCACATGTCTCAAAACTCTTTATTTAAGCAAAGGTAAACATTAACACACATAAAGCATTAATTTGTCTTGGCTTTTGTGTCCTACTCCTGTGTTTCTAATTCCTTTTTGTTTATCAGACTATGCCTGGTGCTCTGGGATTCGTGATATGCTAATCTGTTCCCCATTCATTGTGGGATTGAGGTCAGCCCTCAGGGAAGAGGCCTTCATCTGAGTAGGCATATTGAATGGCTGATTTATTTCTATTCAGGCCTCTGTAGAGAAGACAGACAGTGGACTCTCCCCTGGGAGAAGGTTAGCCTGATTCTAGACAGCATTTGATATACTCACAGCTGAGAACTCTTGAAAACAAAGAGGGAGGGAGGGAGAGTGTTGTGTTGTATTCAGAGCAGGTAGCTGGAGCTTACTAATCAGATAAGCCATCCACAAGCTGACATATTGTAGCTCCTGTGTGTGAACGTTGACTGCTACGATGATTATTTTAGCTTTGGCCTTCTGGGTGATAGTAGCATTGACTTATACCATTCATCTGGCCTCAAAACTCTTTAATGAACTTTAAAGCCTCTCCAAACTCTGTTACATAAGGCATATATGTGCTACTCAGCTAAATACAGCCTTGACTATCTTTGTTATAAATAATTCCATAAACAGACTTTGTTATAAATAATTCCCAGTTGCATATAGCTTCAGATCTATTTTATCTTTTTGGAGAGTACAGTTATTTTTATTGCATCTGAGTTCTAGTTTCTAACAAATAAATTTGCAAGCAGAAAAAAGCTTGGAGAAATAAAAACCCAGAGCCATATTACTGGAGCACATTTTGTGTTTGAATGTCAGCTTTTGAAAGAAAATATTGATGTACTCAGAAGTAGAAATTGGTGAATATTGCTCGACCCACTATCTACACAGGGACATCAGAAGGCTGTCACTCAGTCTAAAACCCTTGTGAAAAGATGAGATTTGCTCTACAAGTGAAAATCAGCACGTTCCATGCCTTTAAAGATTGGAGAAGAATGGAAAGTAGGCTGCTTGGGACAAGGGGCATAATACCTAACTTTATAGACTTGGCAATTTACAAGAAAACTTACATTTTCTCATTTTAGCTTCATGACACCCTTGTGGAATGGGATATTATGCCCCTTTTTAACAGAAATAAACGGGGTAAAAGGAGATTAAATGACTTGTCCAAAATCACATAGTGAGTAAGTAATAGGATTTGAAAACAGGTCTTTGGATCCCCGCTGCAAGTCCCCTCACCAGACCTCACCACAGAGCCTACCTGCTTGCCAGCATGAGCTTTTCCCTCCCCTGCCTTCCCATTGGGCTCTGAGCTGCCTGATCTGGTTACTGTAAGGATACCCATCGGAAATGGCTCTTTCTCCTCACTTCCTTTGGTGTACCGCTTGATATCTATCTACTAGCTAAATAACAGGGTGTCCTGGGGTTAGTTGCTTCTCCTCATTGGGCTTTATTTTCTTAATCCTTAACATTTCTTCTACTTCTTAAATGCTCTTTTTTTTTAAAATTAAAACTTGAACTTGGACTTCCCTGGTGGCGCAGGGGTTAAGAATCCACCTGCCAATGCAGGGGACACGGGTTGGAGCCCTGGTCCAGGAAGATCTCACATGCCGCGGAGCAACTAAGCCCGTGAGCCACAACTACTGAGCCTGCGCTCTAGAGTCCACGTGCCACAACGACTGAAGCTCAAGCGCCTAGAGCCCGTGCTCTGCAACAAGAGAAGCCACTGCAACGAGAAGCCCGTGCACCTCAACAAGAGTAGCCCCCGCTCACTGCAACTAGAGAAAGCCCGCGCCCAGCAACAAAGACCCAACGCAGCCAAAAATAAATAAATAAATGTATTTTAAAAAAAATTCAACTTTAAAGCACGATGAAAATGATAGCTACTATTTCTTGAGCACTATTTGGAATTAGGAACTGTACTGAATCTTCTACATGTGTGGTTGCTAACTCAGTACAGCCCTGCAATATTAACTTTATTTTATGGTGAGCCTCTGAGCCACAGAGAAGCTAAGCTACTCTCCCAAAGCCCAGGCACCCCCATCATCCGTCTCCTGAACCACTGCAGTAACATCTTAGTTGGTCTTCTTGCCTCTGCTTTGGCATTACCACTTGCACTTTCCACACAACATGCAGAGTAATCTTGTTAAAACATAGCAGAATAGGTTGCTGCCTGGTGGCTTCCCATCCCACCTAGATGACCAAAGCTCACATACCTCACCACTTTCCTCCTTCATACTCCGTTATAGTTAGAATAATGCCCCCCACAAAGACATCCATGTTCTAATCCCTAGAACTGGTGAAACTGTTGCCTTACAGGGCAAAAGGGCCTCTACAGACGTGGTGAAGTTAAGGAACTTGAGGTGGGGAGTGACCTTTTGGTTAACTATCCTGGATGATCTGAGTGGGCCTGATACAGTCACAAGCGTCCTTATAAGGAAAGGAAGGAGGCAAAGGAGGCAGTGGGGCAAGGGGCAGGTGGTGGTGACAGAGAGATTTGAAGATGCTAGGCTGCTTGCTGGCTTTGGAGATGGAGGAAGGAGCCATGTGCCAAGGAATGCAGGCAGCCTCTAGAAGCTGGAAATGGCAAGGAAAGAAATTCTCCCTGAAGTCTACGGAGGGGGTGTGGTGCTGTTGACACCTCGATTTCAGCCCACGGAAACCTATGTTGGATTTCTGACCTCCAGAACTGCAAAATAATCAATGTGTGTTGTTTTACATCCCTAGGTTTCTGGTAATTTCTTACAGCAGCAATAGGAAACTAGTACATTCTCTATCACCCGTCTCCCGTGTCTCAAACGCAGCAGGCTTGTTCTGGCTTCAGGACCTTTGTACTTTTTCCCTCTGCATGGAGTGCTGTGCCCTGAGATTTTAGAATAATACCGCATCTGAGGCAGCCCACCTGCCCATAACTCTCTGTCACATATTTTCTTTATTTTATTAACACCATCTGAAGTCACCTAGTTAATTAATTTGTTTTCTTTTTGTCTCACCCAACAGCAAGTATAAGCTCCACGGGAGAAGGGTCTCATCTGTCTTTTTTGGTGCCTTATCCCTGATGTCTAGAACATGGTCTCTCTGAAACAATGTCCCTCTGTCTCCCTGTAGGCAGACAGTAAGTGATTTTGGAGGAAGGTTGGGAATGAAGGTAGCAGAACACATGTACAAACTCAGGTCAGTCTACTCCTAAACCTTTTCTAGGACAGTCGTATTGCTAAGCCACATCCCCTCACTCTGTGGATGGTTTCTTCTGGAATCTTGCCAGATTTGGAAATGGGAGAGAAGTGAAATATCTTCAGAGGAATAATCTTACCATGTCTTTCCCCTCATTGTTGGCACTCTGCTAGTCACCATGGAAGACTTCCAGGAGCAGAAGAGAATGGAGCCATTTTAGAGGTCATTGATGACTGTAGCACGCTAAGACCTTTACAATATCCAGGGCATCTTTACTGTATATATAGTAAACTCAATATTTATATTCTATGTTTTAAATTAGAAAACTTGAATGTTCATCCAGCTCCTTTACAAGAGGCCAGATCCAGAGAAGAAAATTCAAGTGATTCCTTACAAATGGAGATCTGTCCCTTTTTCCCCCTCCCATGAGGATTAGCAGTAATATTAATACCATGCATTTACATAGGTTAACATGTCTTCTGGGATTTATCTGGGAAACATGGAAATAAGTTCTTTCTAGATGTCAATGAATCACCCTGGGGTATCTCAAAGAGCTAGAAAATGTCAACGGGGAGCAGTGTTGGTCGTCTCTGAGGGCCTGGCCAGGAGCCTGCAAAGGCATTGCCCAATCCCAGCACCATGTTGGGTGGTTAGTGAGAGGGCGGGGGAGGTGAGGAAGAGAAGGGGGAATGGCCCTCAGCACACAGGCATATAACACTCTCACTGCCAGCATCCCAGGGGAAGGAGCACTGTCTCTTTCTCAGTCTCTCCACCCAAAATCCCACGAATGAATCTCATTGAGTTAGATGTCTGTCCCTTACCAATTACTGTGGCCAAAGGGATGCAGTACTCTGCTTGATCAAGGCGAGGTCTCATGCCCACCTTCAAATTTGGGGTCGGAATCAATGCCACTTCAATGCCTCAAGGAGAGCTGGGAAGAGGTGCTTTTCTAAGGAAATCAGGATGTTGTTACCAGAAGGAGGACTCGGTGATGTCAGGCAAAAGCATCATAGGTCCTCTACCTTCTCCAATTGCTAAAGGTGGAGTTTCAGGCACCAAATCTCTTAGATAAGGGAGATATTTTTGAAGTGCTTTTTTTGGGTCCTCAGATAACACCATGTTGCCACCAGCCTACTTCAAAAGCATTAAAGAGCCATCTGGTCTGGGTTTGACTATTCTATCCATATTGCTTGCAGTTCTAGCTTTAAATCTCTTGGCTTGTAAAATCAGGTAGCAGCATTTAAATATGTCGAATTCTGAAAATGTTGGGATTATAAATAGTTCATATTTCATAAATGCGAACAGCAGTTCTGAGAACTTTAGTGTCTCAAAACCTCCAGCAGGGTTTTCTTCCTGTTATATTCTGTTTGTTTGTTTGGCTTTGTTTTGTATAGTTGAGAAAAGTGGAAATTTTATCAACAATTATCCTTACACTAAACAAATGAGATAGCAAAACTTTCTGTACAAATAAAACTTCCAATGCTTATTTTTGTTTCTTAAGGCTATTTTTGTTTGAATATCTTAAAATGTGTTCATGTTTTTTATTTCCTATTCTAGATTTGCAAAAAGTGTGTTAAATTTAAAGTGCTCTAAATTTAAAACTTTATTTCTTATGAAAATGATAAGTAAAGAATATTAATTATCTTGCTCTGATTTGGGTGTGTCCCATGTGTTACCAATTTGCAACATATAAGTTAGATTCTGTTTGTCTTTTCCGAAGTTTTACTTTATAGGGCCTTTGCTTAGTATTAGTTTATAAAAATATTATTTTATTTTTTATTATTTATATTTTATAGATGATCTGACAAGGCATTGAAATTTATTTCACTGACTCCATTTTGATTATGGAATGAACTGTAATCTAAATTATACTGCAATCATGCTTTCTAGGATTTGTCTGCCACCCACTTTTCCAGGTTCCTGTTGCACCTTAGGAACTTTATTAGGGTATCTGTTGTTTACATTTATCCTGCATCCCTTTTTCTTTGGTAAGAGCACCAGCTCCTTAACTGCTCCTCCTTTACCCTGTGTGGTTCCAGTGGGACTGCCAATCATGGTCACGCTGCCTTTGGCAGAGGATGTTAGTAGGTGATCCAGGCTAAGCTATTTGACCCCATTTCTCAGGACACAGTGATTGGTTCAAGGAGCGGGCACATCACCCACACTGAAACAAAGTCTCCTCCCAGAATTTTCTGGAATAGATACCATTTTCATCTCTCTCTGGTAAAAAACAATAGTAGGTGAACACCCAACGCAGCCAAAAATAAATAAATTAATTAATTAAAAAGAATTAAAAAACATGGGCGTCCCTGGTGGCGCAGTGGTTAAGAAACTGCCTGCCAATGTAGGGTACACAGGTTCGAGCCCTGGTCCAGGAAGATCCCACATGCCGCGGAGCAACTAAACCCGAGGGCCACAGCTACTGAGCCTGCGCTCTAGAGCTTGTGAGCCACAACTACTGAGCCCACGTGAAACAACTGCTGAAGCCCATGCACCCTAGAGCCCCTGCTCCGCAACAAGAGAAGCCACCGCAATGAGAAGCCCACACACCTCAATGAAGAGTAGCCCCCGCTCGCCGCAACTAGAGAAAGCTCGCGCACAGCAACGAAGACCCAACTCAACCAAAAATAAATAAATAAGTAAAATTTTAAAAATTATTAAAAAATAAAAGCAATAGTAGGTAACCCAAGAGCTGCCTGCATTCATGTTCCCTACCTGATGGAGAAATCTTGTCCTCAGTAGGATAGAATGAGGTCAAATATACTGAAGGAGGCAAAAGTAAGTGCAGAGAGTAAAGAAAGAGATTTTTTATAAAACCCCTGTCTATATAAACAATTTGACCCAAAAATGTATTACAAAATTCTTGGGCCCATTCAAGGTATAGTATTTATTGCTGAAGATTTAGAATACTGGGTAGATGGATAAACAACAAGTTCCTACTGTATAGCACAGGGAACTATATTCAATATCCTGTGACAATAGGATATATTCAATATCCTGTGACAATATCCTGTGACAAAACATAATGGAAAAGAATATGGAAAAGAACATATACATATATATACATATGTATAACCGAGTCACCTTGCTGTACAGAAGAAATTAACACAACATTGTAAATCAACGATACTTCAATAAAATTTAAACAACAGCAACAACAAAAAACCCTATGTTCATAGCAGCACTATTTACAATAGTCAAGACATGGAAACAACTTAAATGTCCATTGACAAATGAACGGATAAAGAAGATGTGGTACATATATACAATGGAATATTACTCACCATCAAAAAGAATGGAATAATGCCATTTGCAGCAACATGGATGGACCTAGAGATTATCGTACTAAACAAAGTAAGAAAAAGATAAATACCATATGATATCACTTATATGTGGAATCTAGAATACGACACAAATCAACATATCTATGAAACAAAAAGAGACTCACAGATATAGAGAACAGACTTGTGGTTGCCAAGGGGTGGAGGTGTAGGGGAGGGAAGGATTGGGAGTTTGGGATTAGCAGAGGCAAACTATTATATATAGGATGGATAAGCAACAATGTCCTATAGTATAGCACAGGGAACTATATTCGGTATCTTGCGACAAACCATAATGGAAAAGAATATGAAAAAGGATATAGACATATACACATATATGTATAACTGAGTCGCTTTGATGTACAGAAGAAATTAACACAGCGTTGTAAATCAACTATACTTCAATAAAACTTAAAAAAAATAAAAATAAAATAGAATACTGGATAGGAAGAGGCACTTTCGTATTTGTTTTTTTGTCCAACCAGTTTATATGAGGAGTCTTTGTAGTATCCAGACACCATCTCTTCTGTTCAAGAATCTCCTCTTCAACTTTATTGTCAAATGCACTGTTCCTCACTAATATAAACATTTGTAAAAATGTAGTCAATATTCTTATTGCTCATACTGCCATGGCTCTTTAGAATCTCATTTATATTGAAAGAATACAGATATTCTTGAAAATTCTGTAATATCATTTATTTAATGCTGGTTTCACCATTACTCATGAGGATGCACCATCCATGGTGCCATTCATGAATACTGGCTTCTAATGATTCTCTTAGAGGTGGTTACTGTGTTTCACTGGTGATGACCACAATGCAAGCCTTATCCAGAGTGTGCAGTGATGGATCATTTGTTTTCTGTTCCGATTAAAGTTACCATTTATAATGTTATAGCATTAACATAGAACAGTATATCTTCCAACCACATCAGTTATTTAATTCTTTAGGCCACAATCCCTCACAATCAATCCATTCAAAGCATGTGATCTCTTTCCATATTGACCATATCCCTACATCCACATACCTCCATCCACTGAGGGATAGGCAGTGGGCCCATGGGAGAGAAGGTAATAGTGATCCCATCTTCACAAAGAGTGTATGTCCCTTGTGTAGCATGGCTTAAGATTGACTTAGAAGAGCACAACATCACCATATCAATTGAAATAAGAGAGGACATGAGCAAAAGGCTCCAGTGGCTTTGCAGAGCAACGATCTCAAAGCCCTCAGATGAGAGACATGGCCGCCCTCAGATGAGAGACATGGCCACGCCCAGAGCCCTGCATGACACATGGTATGGAACCTGAAAAGGAGATGGTGTGACTGCCCTGGGTGCCAGTGGTGCAGGCACACAGGGTAAAGAATGCCTGCCACCACTACCCCACAGCTAAGTGCTGTAGCCTGAAAGCATCACTGGTTGAAACTTGGATGGGCAACAGATGACACAGGGATCCCTGCATGCAGCTCAAGTCCAGAAATCATCAGTGGGCTGCTAGTCACCCAAAGAACTGAACTTATCACAATTAAGAAAGTGGAGAATCAGGAAGCTTCCATTGAAACTACTGAAGTCACTAGAATGTAAGCTCTATCAAGGAAGTGATTTGGTCCGGTTGTTTACTGATGTGTTCTCAGCATCTAGATTAGTACCTGGCACATTAGTAGGAACTCAATAGTATTTGTTGAATGGATGAAAAATACACAGTCATAGCTGCAGGTTAAGGACCAGGAAACTGGGATCAGGAGTTGCTGCCATCACTGCACAATTGGCTAGACAGTGGGATGTGGATTCTGGTCTCTGCAGTCACCATAACTTCCTCTTAAAAACAACTGGAAACTGGTGCTTAGATATTGGAAAGCTGAGTCCAGTCAGTGCTACCACTGCAACTACCTCACAATATCCACAAACTAGAGACTCAACACTGTCATCCTCAAACCATGTTTGCAAATAGTCAAAGCAGTAGCAAGAATTACCTGTGCCTCATTTCTCCTTTCAAATCTCACACTAGTATATCTAATTAGTGAATTTTAATTTGCATCCAAGATTTACCTGCAAGAGAGGTTTGGGTAATGTGTTTTCTTTAGGTCTCTGCAGTCAGGACCCTCACTAGAATGAGGTAGGTAGAGAAGATGGAAACCATTTGTCAATATCAAGTTCAAAAGAAGAGTGCCTGGGGACTCAGTCCTGAAACACACTGTATTAATTTTATACTGCTACAATAACAAATTACCTCAAACTTAGAGACTTACAACGACACACGTTTACTAACTCATACTTCCTATGGGTCAGGAGTCCAGGCGTGGCTAAATGGGGCCACAGGCTGCAATCTGGGTGTCAGCTGGGTCGTGTTCTCATTAGAGGCTCACCTGGGGAAAGGTCTTTCGTGTTTCCTAAACTTGTTGGCAGAATTTATTTCTGTGAGCTTATGGTGACTTGCTTTCTCAAGGTCAGAAGGAAAGAGAATCTCTGACCTTCTAAGGGCCTCCATCTGATTAAACCAGGCCCCAGTCAGGATAATCTCCCTTTTCGACAACTCAAAATCAACTGATTTGGGACCTTAATTATGTCTACAAAGTGCTACCACTGTTGCATATTTTACTGGCTAAAAACTAGACACAGGTTCCACCCACACCCAAGGGGAGTGTGTTATATAAGGCGTGACTTACTGGGGTGGTCTTCTTAGAGTGTGTCTACTATATACTCCATGATTTAAAGGTCAGAAAAAGAAGGATAAGCAAGGCAAACCAAGAAGAATGGCAAATGAGAAGAGGAAAGAGGGGGAAAAAGGAGATTGTTGGAGTATGGAAATCAAGTGAAGAAATTGTTTCAACTGTGTTATATGCTGTCCAGAGGCTGAGAAAGATGAGGAGATGAGGATGAACAAATGACTATCTGATTTGGTAATGTGACCTTGGCAAAGGTTTCAGTGATTGAATGTAAGCCTGATTAGAAGCCGATTCAAAAAGGAAAGGGAGGTAAAGATGTGGAGACACTGAGCACAGACAATTCTTTTAAGGAATTTTTCTGTAAAGGGAAGCAGAAGAATGAGGTGGTAGTTGGAGGAGATATGAAGTCAAGGAGGGGTTTTTTTTGGAAAGTGCTGTTTGTTCATTAATGAGAATGACTCAATAGAGAGAAAAAAATTTGAACATATAGGAAAGCAGGGAGGCAACCATGGGAGTAGGAGGGGTTGGAATCCAGTGCACCAGTGAAGGGGATGGTAGGCAGGAGGCTGAGCCGCTCATCCATTGCAACAGAAGGAAAAGAGGGTATAAAGGGACAGATGCAGGAAGCAGGAGGATTTGATGGTGAGAGTTTCTGCTGCTGCTTACATTTGTCTGCAAGGAATGGTCGATGAAATAGGAGGAAGGTGATGGAGTTTTGAGGAATGAAATAGCCCTGGGAAAGTCAACTAAATTGACCAGGAATATGCAGAAGAATCGTCAGTCAGCAGTAAGGGGCAACTTAAGGTCTGATGTCAGCATGATCATTTTTTTTCTTGAGGTATATTTAGATTCTTAAGGAAAGGAACAGAGCAGGTAGGGACAGGACTATTCCCAGAGTTGGGATTATTTTTTAGGATAATATAATGGAAGCAATAAAGGGTCAAAAGAGGTAAGAGCAGATTTAAAGGAGTAATTATAATGCAGGACCATGGAATCTAAGTTAGGTAAGGAGGGAATGAGGGCCTGGGGGATGGAAATAAACAGTGAAAGGCAGTAGGGTCAGATGAACAAAGTGCCTGGTGGAGTAGAAGAGTTTTTTGAGCTTCGGGCATGAGCTGGATGTAGAAGTAAAATGCTTGACACTGAGATAATTGAGGGGATGCAGTTATTATAAATGACGAGAACTAAGGATAACAGTGGGGGTTGGTGGCTGAAGTGGCAGAAGAAAAGATCACTGGAAGCAAAGGGATTGAGGAATAGAGAGGCCATGAGATTGGATGGACCAGCCATGTAGATATTGAAATCACCAAGAATAATGACAGGAGACTGGAGGAGAGAAACACAGTAAACCTGGTGTTGAAATCTCCAAGGAATGTGTGGGAGTGACAGGGAAGACAGGAGGAGACACAGCAAGAAGGTCTGCAGGTGCGGTCTGATAGCATGAGCTTCAAAGCAGCTGATGGGGGAGGGCAAGAAAGAGACAGTGGCTTGGAAGTGGCCATGAGGAGTGAGACAAGCACCTGGATTACCTTCTGACCCAGTGGTGCATGATAGGTGAGAGAGAACTGGCCACCACTCACGAGGGCTGCAGGGAATTCAGTGTCCTCAGGGGGAAGCCAGGTTTCTCTCAGAACTAGAAAGTGAAGACACTGTTCAGAGAAGAGTGTGGATACAGGGGATTTTTCTGATGACAAACCAATATGGGGATAAGGATTTGAGTGATGAAATTTGACCTGGGAAGCACGGATATCGTGAGGTCACTGAGATAAACATCTAAGACAAGATGGGGTTCCCTGGTGGCTGCTTCAGTAGAGGGAATAATTAATTCTAATTATTCTTAGAACTTGACTCAGGCAATTCTTAGGTGAGAACAGGAATTAAATCCATTGGAATTCAACTGATCCAATAATGCTGTTCATCCTTTTTCCTTAATAACATGTGTTGGTCTCCTTTCCAATCTTTACTGATTCTGTCCTGCCTTAGTTTCTCATCAGTTCTGATCAAGTCCAAACTCCTTAGCATGGGAAGGGCCCTCAAAGAGCTGCCCTGTGCTGCCCATCAGCCTCAAGGGCCCCGACTCCACCACAGCTCTTGCTGTGCCCTTTGTCTCAGGGCTTCATCTCTTTTTCACTTGATTATTTTGCACTCATTCTTTTTTTTTTTTTTTTTTTTTTTTTTTTT
>NW_020837957.1:21091752-21111346 GCF_003676395.1 Aethalodelphis obliquidens | reverse complement strand
CTGTGCGCGGGCCTCTCACTGTTGTGGCCTCTCCCGTTGTGGAGCACAGGCTCTGGACGCACAAGCTCAGCGGCCATGGCTCACGGGCCCAGCCGCTCCGCGGCATGTGGGATCTTCCCGGACTGGGGCACAGAACCCGTATCCCCTGCATCGGCAGGCGGACTCTCAACCACTGCGCCACCAGGGAAGCCCTGCACTCATTCTTTTAAGCTATAATTCAAATCTTTGGAAGAATATACAAGAAATTGGTAGTCCTGATTGTTCCGAGAAGAAAACCGGGCCTGGAGAGGGGAGCGTAAAGGGAAACTTTTCAGAGCATGCCCTTTTATACATTTTGAATTTTATATTATATGGATGTATTGCCACATCTTTAAAAGTAATGAAAAGTTAAAAATTTTTAAAGCATCAAATGGACCAAAAAAAGAGATACATTTCAGTGTTTCATCCTCCATGAAGTCTTCACTAACTTGATGCTTCCATCCACTGAGACATCATCATGCCTTCCACATTACTCTATTACAGCATTTATCAGTCTACATTGTACTTATCTGTAAACAAGTTAACAGTCTTAATGTTCTCATAGCCTGGAAGCACCGTGAGGGAAGGGACTTACTTTGTGTCATTCACCTTTGAATCTAGTACATGGTAGGTGCTCAGTAAAGGCTTGTTGAATTAATGAATGAAAAAAAATCTCTGCACAGAAGGGAAAGAAAAGATAGGTAAGCAATTCCGCTTCTTTTACAGATGAAGAAAATGAGGCCCAGAGAGGTGATTTATTAAGGATTGGTAGCAGAATAAAATGAGAATCCAAGCTTTCTAGAGTCCAAGTTTGGCATTAGAATAAGTTATAAAACTTTCACGTTGGGACAGCAGATGTGATGTGGATTATACTTACTTATTTTGACCTGAGTTTCTGGATTTTCAAGAAATTTCTGATTTCCAGAAAGCTGCCCAGTTAACCTCCAAAGGATAATTTCACATATCAGATCATGGGTCCTAAATTTGGGTTTGGAAAACATGTATTCTAAGGACCTCATAGACTAGGATTATATTGCAGAGAAATCACAGGAAAATCTTGTGGCACATTTGTTTATCTTAAAAGCTGTGTTTTGTTTTATTGTTTTCCTGAAACACACGCAGTGCGGTGGACATAGCTACACACAGTAGCTCTCTGTAGAGATGCTAGAATAGCACAGGGAAAAGTGCCTGGGTCAACTCAAAGTGATGTATTCAGTTCTCATTTGTTAGCATTTGCTGAATATCCAGGGCAGTGACCAAGGGCATTTTATTTTACACAGCAGCCATGTTTTTAATGTGTAAGGTGGTAGCGTTAACGATTACTTGAGCCAGATTTTAAGTACCCTGGGGAGGTCTGCTGTGGGCTTCAAGATCAGTGGTCTTCAAATTTTTGCTCACATAACTCCCTGAAAGAATTCTGAAAAACTTGCATCCTTCCTATATTTTTATGTTGCCACCTATAATTTTTCAACATAAGTTTGCAAAGAGTATCATTTCCAGGGTATTACATGCAATTCATGATATTTTAAAATAAAGCTGTTAGCTCACTTTTTAAAAGTTACCCGAAGGAATCTAAATCCCACGGTACTTTTTTACCCAACATTATTATTTTTTTTTTTTTTGCGGTACGCGGGACTCTCACTGTTGTGGCCTCTCCCGTTGTGGAGCACAGGCTCCGGACGCTCAGGCTCAGCGGCCATGGCTCATGGGCCCAGCCGCTCTGCGGAATGTGGGATCCTCCCGGACCAGGGCACGAGCCCATGTCCCCTGCATTGGCAGGCAGACTCTCAACCACTGCACCAGCAGGGAAGCCCAACATTATTAATTTTAAATATATGTAACCTACCTCTTCTTTAACAGCCAGAAAATTTACATTGTTCCTTCTTCTTGAACTCATATTTTCATTTCCGTTTCATTTCCATATTTCCATTTCTCCCACAGAATGCTATCTTATTGCATATTTTCATGCTTGAAAACTTTGTATTGATCATTACATCATTCTTTTCAACTACATACTTACCTAATTTTACTTTCCGGTAACTCTAAGGTCCTAGGAGTTATGTCTCTGGATGGAGTTATTACTAAAATTATTAGTAGTACACTATTGATCAGTGACTATATTACAAATTGACAACCATTTTTAAACATAAAAATAAGATTTTATTGAAAATGCATCTGTTAACAAAATGGAGGGGACTTTTTCTTTTCCAGTGGATTTGCGGATGAATATTATAGAGTGAGATTGAGTTCCACCCCAACTCTATTCATGCATTTGACAAGGTTCTTACAAATGCTGAAGCATTTTGTTCACAAAATAAGTAGATGGGAATGTAAGGTTTTTGCTGTAGTCGTGTTACTCAACTCCTTTAACTCCTTTCAATTATATGCCAAAAACCATGTGATAACCTCTCATTTAAACTCTTTTTTCTTCCCATTGGTTGTCAAATGACCCTTTATTGAATTATGTTCCTTTGCAGTTCTTAACTAGCTGGGCATTCCACCGCACCACTGTTGTTGTCATTCATCTATGATGTCATGAGGATGATGGCAATCCACATCAGAGACCACAGACCTGGCAGTCCCCAGGATCTATTAATGGTTCCAGAGTATTCTCTAGCTAAAGATTGGTGTCTCATCTGCTGGGCAATGTTGACGATCTCATCAAAAGTGATGTTCCACTGTGCTTAATGTTTCTCTGCTTCTTTCTGTCTTTTGGTTGTTCCTTGAAGGCTTCGATGATCAGGACTGAGCCACAAGGTACCACCTCAGTCTGGGCCTGTGTATTCTGAATGGTCAGTTTCACTGTAGTCCTCAGACCCTTCCAATCCCCAGTTGCCTTTGAAATGTTATCACCAACCGTTTTTGGAAACAGACCTAGGAGGCCAATCTTGGGGGCCAGGGGAGATGTGGCACAGACTTCCCCACTGGTGCACTTCAGGTATACAAATTTGATCTCCTTGGGCTCAAACTTAGGCAACATGGTGAGGTGGCTGGTGTCAGATAAACCCGGATTTCAGAGGACCAAAGAAAATTGCACCTTGGCCTCCTTCAAGCCGAATCTGAATGAAAGCCATTTAAAAATTTTTTAGGGCGCTAGCAGGTGACACTTTTGTTCCCCAGTCATCATAGTCATTCCCTTTCTCAACACTAACACCGGCTTCTAATTTTCCATGTTTTGTGTGGGTTGAATGCACCATGCTATGATGTGGAACTTTGTGAGAGGAATGACACTCTTTTTTTAAGTGGAAAAATGGCGATTGTAAAAAAGGGATGGAAAAGAGGCTGCAAGCATGGTCTCAGGCAGATAAGTTTTAGGAAAGTGTAGAAATGAAAGTTGAGAATGTGGAATTGATCCCCTTAAAGCTATCCATGCTGTGTAGCACTACAGAGTCTTCATGTACATGGGCAGAACGTGGTTATCCCAGTCTGAAGATTTCTGTTCACTAATCGGCAGGCATTTGAACAAAAATGATTGGAGAGCAAGAAAGATTAAGGCAGTCCTAAATAGACTGGGAATGACATGGTGGTTAAGAGAAGAACTCTGTAAACCCTAACTCTGAAATTTACTAGCTGGGTATTTTTGGGCAAAATAACCTCTGCCTTCTTAATTCCTAGTCTAGAAAGAAAAGCAATAATGATACCTACCTCATAGCGTTGTTGTGAGGATTAAATGAATTAATATGTAAAGCACTTAGAACACTGGTGGACAAATAATAATCACTCAATAAATCATTAACATTAATACTAGGAAATGATTACATATGACTAAAAATGTTATATATGACCAACTCCTAAATAAGTTAACATTCCATATATACTTTGCTGTTAGCAAAGCTAACCCATTTAATTTGTAAATTAAATGAAAAATATAAGTACCCACAGCAAGAATGGGGCAGAGCCAAGATCCTTTCCCAGTTTGCATGCTTAATGATCAAGCTATGCTGCCTCTTGAAAAAAAAAAGCAAAAAGCAAAAAGCAACAAAAATAAATGGAACAGAAGGTGTAGGAGTTGTAGTTATTCTTTCTAGGTCAAAGGGTAGCCTATGTTAGGCAAAATTTATAATATGCTTACTTTGGAGAGGCAAGAAAAATGTTTGATGTGTTCTTTCCTCATCTTCTATAATCACAGAAAGTGCCATGATTTCCATTTAAGACATTCCCTCCCCCTACACGTAAACTAATTACTAAATATATCAACCACTTTTGGTGCTTAGAGGTTCAGGGGTTTTGCCTTGCTACTGTCTGGGGCTTCAGGCAGATCATGTTCAACAGTCCTATCTTTGTTAAATGAAAATTAGAGGTTATCTTCAATATTATTTTATTTCTCCAGTATTTCTAATTGTCCCTACCCCTACCCCATTCTAAATTTGAGTTTTACGTTTGATAGCATATACCATAAGTTGTGAAAAACACAACAAAGAGCTTGACAACCCTCATTTGAATAACATCGACTTTAGGAACAGCTGCTAAGATAAAATAAATCCAAGAAAGCCCAGCAACCAGGACGCGATTGCTTTTCTTTTTAAAGGGACAGGCAGACTCACACACGACTGTTAAGTCTTAAGCAGTTACTTTAAATCAATGCCGTATTTTAATTGATATCTAAGTTTTTCAACTCTGAACTTTTATGTGGGTGTTTTACCCAGTATATAGAGGATTGTATTCCACTGTATTTCAAGTTGAACAATTATTTGATGACATCACTGATAGAGGTTTACAAAGCAGGAAATAAAATCCACCAGAAATCAAGCCTTCAGATTTCTTCTTCCCTGAGAATGCAGAAAGAGAAACTTTGCCTAGTGAAATAGAAATAATGAAATCACGTGGAAATGTATTACTAAGATAAAATTGAATTGCCAGTTGCAGAATAAAAAGATAAGAACTGTTTTGTTGATTGCAACACCTCAGTCATCTCTACTGAGATTCATATTACAGAAAACTCTTCATTAAAATAGTTACCCAAAAGTCTGGGTTTTAAACAAGGAAAGGTGAAACTCTTTTAAGAAAATCCAACATATTAAAATATAATCTTATAGAATGAACAAATAATGAGATTATTTGTTCTACGAAGGCGTCATTCATCATGCAAATAGATTTATCATAATTTTAAACATCTAGTTTCACTAGTACATTCAGATTATGACTTGATTTCTTTTTTTTTTTTTGCGGTACGTGGGCCTGTCACTGCTGTGGCCTCTCCCGCCGCGGAGCACAGGCCCCGGACACGCAGGCTCAGCGGCCACGGCTCACGGGCCCAGCCGCTCCGCGGCATGTGGGATCCTCCCGGACCGGGGCACGAACCCGTGTCCCCTGCATTGGCAGGCGGACTCTCAACCACTGTGCCACCAGGGAAGCCCTATGACTTGATTTCTAAATGCATTATTTACACATGACTTTTGCTGGAATATACCATAACATAACCTATATATAGGTTACCTATATACTTATAATATATAGAGCAGGGAAACATATACCTATAATATACCTATAACATAAAGCAAGTACTAGCCAGAAAACATAGTGCTGTGGTCTGAAATTTTCAAAAAAGCAAATCATTTTGTGCAAAGTTATATTTATCAATGTGTTTTAATTTTTCTGGCCTAGTTAAATTAGTAAAGAAAGAAAGAAAATATAATTTAGAAAAATGTTAATATCTAAGATACATATTTATAATTCAAAGCATAGACACAGTCCCGCATTTTCCCTGCTTCTCATTTAATTGTTCCATTCAGTCCTCTGTAAATAACTCCCATACTTCATTTTTCACTGACTTTTTTGCTCACTTGACTGTTTCCACATGTGGCACTTGAGTATATTTGTGCCAATAAAATGAAATATCACACCATCAGGTCACTTCATGAAAGTTCTTTTTTCAATGTATTATCAGGATGCTTTTGGCTGCAATTATCAAACAACCTAACTAGAAGTCACTTAGACCATGAAGCATCTATTGTTTACTAAACAGAATGCCCAGAGGAGGAAAGGTGGGTTTGGGAGTTCAGTGATGTCAGCATGGACCCAGGTGGCCCAGCCAGTATTTCAGCCCAGGCAGTCAGACTCAAGTGTCAATGGATTCTTCTGTGTTTCTGGGAAACTCTGAGTTCCTGTTATGAGCAGCGGTCTAAAACCTCTCAATCTCTCACACAGTAATCATTCAATAAATATTCATTAAACTGTTAAGGAAATTTTCAAATAAGAGCAGGGAAACTAAGATTATGTGAAATAAAAGGGTGCTTTGGTGCAGAATTATATCATAGCTCTTCAAGTTAATGCTGGATCTTTGTGCTCTGTAGTTTTTACATAGATTTCAGTATAACTAAAAAAACATTTTGAGTCATTTATAGTCCCCCTACTTCCTTGGAGGGTCTTTTGCTGTCCGCTCAATGCTTGGGGTTTAAATCTGCCAGCTTAGAAGAGTAGACTGAACCAAATTGTTCCGTATGAGAAAGGTTTAGAGGCCACTGTAGTCAGCAAGGTAAGCTTTGTGCAGCGTTTCTGTGTGTGTGCATGTGTGTATGTTTGCATGAATGTTCATTGCATTTCCTAAAGGAGGTATGCTTCTCTTTTGGAAATACAGGGTTTGAGAACTACTCTGGTTGGTACCTCATCACTTTTCTGTGATAGCACCTTATTAACTGTTGGAGTGACTTATGCATAATCAAGTTTTATATGAAATATTTTTAAATCAATAAATCAATTTTGGGACAAATGGAGAGTTGGAAACCAAAGAGTTAGCTTGGTAAAAGTCATCAGGTTCAGAAAAAACAAAAACAAAACCCCCAAAACAACCCACCAAACAAACAAAAAACACTTTCTAAAGAAATCGTAGAGCAAAACATTCAGCAGACCAGACAAAATCTAAAGCACTAAGAGCGAACCACCCAGAAGATGATCAAGCATTTTGGCCGCTGTTCTGTGTGTTTGTGTATGGTGGTGGGGCATGGGAGGTGGGGTAGGGCAGGGAGGCAGGGCAGGTAATGAGGAGGATTAGTTTTCTGAGAATCTTCACCTCGGTGGAGGTGGGAGGAAGGGGGAACCACAGTGGTCTGCTTTTTCTGCAGACTCAGCCAACACTTTATAAATGGCACAGGACTGTCATTTCAAGCTGAACCACTACTGGCCCAAATCCAAAGGGACTGGCCAGAAATGAAATCATCTTTGGAAATGCAGCATGATGCAGAGGTTCACTCAGATAGCTAGAGGAGCCAAGCCCAGCTAAGTGTAAGGCCACCTTTTAGACCCAGAAGCAGACCTAGTGGTCTGGTCTCTGCTTACTGCTAGGCGTGCAGAGTCAGGATTGCCCCAAGGCCCTACTCCAGTTCCCTCTCCTCCATTGAGTACTCCCTGACCACTCCAGCCCTCAGCGAGGATTCTAAAGTCTCAGGGCCCTTGGAATTTGTCCTATACCATTTTGTAGTTAATTATAAACAGGCTGATCTTGTGAATAAAATGAGGCTACGGATATGAAAGTTCCTCGTACAGAATCCAGCAAGACTTTGTTTCTCCACCCTGCCACTCCTGGAAAGACAATCCTGGCCAGAACACAGAATTAATGAAGATGAGGCCATTAAGAGAGGTGAGCCAGCCCCTCTTCTCCTCTGTTAGAGCATACAGGCCCTGAAAAGCAATGGTCTTCACTAGATCCAGAAATTGTTGCTGCTATTGAAATAATCCAGATGGTATGAATTACGGCAGAAAGCCTTTCTAAGTTGGCCCATTATTATCCAGATTTGAATATACATGGTATTAGAAGCAGTGTGACCTGAATGTTTGCTGGGGTATTTGAAACACTGGTTTCTGAGGAACACATATGAGTAAATAGGGGGTGGATTATTAACCTACTACATGTATTAAAATCAGAGCCTATTTATTTCAGCAAAATTAAAATATTTTAAAATTATAATAATACATACTTATAAAAATTCATAAGTCACTGAAGTTAATAAAATGTAAAGCAATCTTACTATTAACAGTATGGTTAGCAACCCTCCAGGGAAGGCATGAAGGGGCTGGGACTACAGAGGCAAACATGACTAACAAGGTCCCTGCCTTCAGGGGGCTTACATTCTAGTGGGAGGAGACAGGCCATAAGTAAGCAAACAAGTAGACAAACCAGACATGGGGAGGTTGCTTTACATATGGAAGTGGGATCTGAATGACGAAAAAGAATCCGAGTCTTGAAACCTTCTTGGAAGAGCCTTGCAGCAGAGTGAATGGCAGGTTCAAAGGACCAGAGGAGAAAAAAGGGGGCCACTACGGCTGGCACTTTGCATAACCAAAGTAAGAGTTCTAAGAGGGGTATAGGGGCCAGATCATGCATGCATGACTGGGTAGGAAGTTCAATTTCATGCTAAATACAATGAGAGGCCATGAAAGATTCTTAATTGAAGATGGGGGGTGGAGGGCAGCAGAGAGGATCTGATCTTCATTTTTGAAAAAAACGTAGGGGCAAGAATGGAAGACCGCAGACAGGTTGGAAGAGATTCATTCACACATACACACAAACATAGAGAGTTTAAAATACATGTATACTTTTCCTTCAACTTGTTATTAGGGTGTATTTTTAGAATTCCTCTTTGAAATTATGTTCACAGTCACTTTACTGTCTTAGGAAATCAAACACATCTTGTTTTTTGACCTTTCCCTATCCACCCAAATGCAGTAACTTAGTTGGAAAACACAGGTTTTGGCATTTGAACATGACTCCAGAATGTGTTCATCAGATTTGGCTCTGAATAACTTTTGGATCGTTCCAAAAATCAGATTTTTTCTCAAAGAGAGAATTCCTTTCAAAAATTCAGTGTCTCCTAATGTGATACTTGTGAGCAGCATCATTGGAACATGTATAGAGCCTGCCAAAGTGATTTATTTGGAATGAAAAACATCCATTTGAAGTTATATTCATTTATTCACAAATAATTATTGAGCACCAATCACTGAGTACCAGGCACTGTTTTAGGCACTGGGCATACATCAGTGAACAATCAGACAAAATCTCTGTCCCTGTTGGGCTTACATGCTAGTAAAGGGAAATGGACTAAACAAATAACAAATGAAAAAAAAAGTAAGCTCTGTACTATGGTTGAAGATTACATAAGAGCAAGGTAAGAGATATTTAGGAAGCTGGAGGGGGTTCCAGTTTTAAATAATGTTGTTAGGTTGGGCCTCACAAGAGGGTGACTTTGGTTAGATTTGAAAGGGGAGAGATAAGTAATATAGATTTTAAGAGGAAGAACATTCAAACAGAGGGAATAGTGCAAAGGTCCTGAGGCAGGAAAGTGCCTGGCAAGAACGAAGAACAGTGGCTAATGGAGAGAGTTGTAGGATATGAGGTCAGATAGGTAAGGAGACGGAGGGCAGGTCATAAGAAACGTGTAGCCACGGAAAGAAATTTGGCTTTAACACTGGCTGGGGGGAACCAAAACAGAAAGTCGTCATGATATGAATTATATTTTTAAAGAATTACTCTGACCACTGTGATATAGACTACAGAGGAGCAAGGTGGAAGTTTTGATGTGTTTTGGAAAACAGCAACACTTGATAGTCACATCCCCTTAATTTTTCTAGAAGGGGGGGAAAGTAGGCACAGTTAAGCATTAAAAAACATTCTAGATTGTGTCTTTCCCCTTTATTTCCTTTACCATAGCAAAGTTCTATTAAGTCCAATTCCTTTACCTCTGGGCCAAAAAGTGTCCTTAGACTATTTTCAGGCTGTAGCCAAACTCTTTATCTTGTCCTGTACATTAGTCAGGATTTTCTTGGCTGCAAGTAACCAAATACCTGACCCCAAATGGCTTAGGTGATAGGCCACTTGCTATCTCATATGTGAGCAGTCTGGAGGTTTGCAGAGCCAGGGTAGGTTAACTTAGCCACTTAGTGACTTCTAGGTTCTGGGTTACCTTTCCTGTATTTTTCTTGCTCATTGTTGCGGGATGTGCCACCACAGCTCCAAACATGTCTTGCTTACTGGAGGATGGCCAAGGCAAGAAGTAAAGAAAAGACTTCTTAGGGGCTCTCAGGGACAAAACCCTTCCCCTGAAGTCCCCTTCCCCCCACTTCCCATTATGTACTCACCAGAATTAGGTCACATGCTTAGCTCCTAAACCAGTCATTGATAAAGGGGGATGAAGTATCAAGACCCATCTAGACCAGTGGCTCTCAAAGTATTAATTGGAGAAGGGGGGGGGGCACGGGGATTTTAGGAGGTGATCCCCAAGACACTTTCAGGGAGTTTGCAAGGTCAAAACTATTGTTATAATACTAAAATGTTATTTGCCTTTTTTTTTTTCTCCCATTCTGAGTGTACAGTGGAGTTTTCCAAAGGCTACCTGAAATAGTGCAATAGATTAAATGCAGCAGATTTGAAGATCCAATTGCCTTCCATTAAGCCAGACACTAAAAGATATTTGCAAATTTTTAAAGTACTATGATTCTTTTTACTATGTTAGGGGGAAATATAGTTATTTTCCATAAAAATTTGCTATTTATGATAAGATGTAATTATTATTATTTTAAAATAAATATTTTTAAATTTCTCAGTTTTAATTTCTAGCATAGTAAATATCAATAGATATAACCCACATAAACAAAAGCTCTTTGGGGCCCTCAAAAATTTTTAGGAGTAGAGCAAAAGATTCTAAAGCACTAGTTTAATCAGACAGCTCTGATTCATCCTTGCGGCTGGGGGCGGAGCCGAACTTCCCGGAGCTCACCTCTGCCTGAGCCAAGCCTTCTTAAAATCCTGCAATGTAAGTGGTTAGGTCACAACAGGGAGTGCCAGACGCTGCGTATCGAATCAACCGATCTCAAAGCTTCTAGCTAATCGGAGAGTGAGCTCTCGCTTTTTGACTCTGAGGAGGTTAAAATGGTCAAAATGAACCTGAAGTGTTACTTCAAACTGTCACACTAAGTTGCTTCTTAAGATGGGAAGGGGTGTGGGATTTTGGGGGATGGACAGTTGAAATTTCAAAACCCCTCTCGGGAGCAGGTGTAACCCCCTTTACTCCCATCAGTTGTCTGGGTTAACGATTAAGGTAATTATTGGTAATAACTGGCTTTCCTTCCTACCAGGCTGCGCTAATAGCGTCCTTACAATGAGGGCCCTAACTGGCGATTCGGCTGTCACTCACTTATGCTTAACAGCATCAATCCAGGCCTCCTGATCGCTTAGGCCAAAGGCAAACAGGAGAATTACCTTGGTTTCTGAAGTTGTCGCCATGGCATGTTCATTTTCTCGCCTTGATCTTTCATTCAGGAATGGGGATATGTGTGTGTAAATTGGAAGTGGGCACTCCTCTCTCCCTTGTTCTTCAGTGTTAATATTTCTTGTCCTTCTCTCATACTATTTTGGTTTCAAAGTGCTCTCAGGAACCTCCTTAAAATACCAAACCTGTTTTTCCTTTCTTGAGTAAATTTCTTGGCTTCACTTAAAAAAAAATCTATCCAAGTACATCTTGTGTTTATAACTCAACTCATATGCCTGCGATTTCTCCATCTGATCTCTTTCCTTTCTCTGGCCTCTCATCTTCCCTGGAGAATTTTAGGCTGCCGTGGAACAGGGGAGGAGCCTGCATGACCCCGGCTACGGGTGTAGCAGGCATACATTTTCTTTGCGCATATTTTGATCAGTGAGTGTGGGACTTTTTTGCATAAACGTCTAGTTCACAAGTGCCTTTTCTTAGTCTTTCCGCTGTCTTCCGCCTAGGTCCATTTCTTGCCCTAATTTTACATGAACCTTCTCCTTGGCATTCTCGTCTCCCGGCGCTTGAACCTCCCTTCCCCTAGGCCTGACCTAATTCTGGGTGCCGGCTGTTGTTTGGTTTATTTCCCCACTTTTGCAAGCGCACGTGGCTTTTCTGGGCGCTTCACCTTTGATCCTAGGGTGGGTGCTGGGGTTCACTGGGGCTCGGAACACGTGCTTTAAAACAGACACGACTTCCCCACCCCGCCCCCAGCCCCACGAAGCTTTGGGCCCCGAGCTCCGCGGGAGTGAGGAGGGGGTGGGGAGCAGGGCCCGGCAGGGTGAATCACAGGGCGTAACAGGTGCCGCAGCTGCAGCTGCGCCAGCATCCCGCTTGGGCTCTAGGGATAAGGTTTTCTTTTTCTCCGGGTTTTTTTGGAGGTGGGGAGGAGACTCAGGGGCCCCCCACCGGACCAATGCAGGCCGCGGTTGTTCATCGCCTAGCAACTGGCGGAGCCAATGGGAGGAGGCTGGCCTGCGGCGCCGAAGACGCGGGGGCGGGGTGGGAACCTTGCAAACCTGCAGAGCCTGGGAGGCTGCAGCGAGGGGAGAGGCGGAGCCCGGCCGGAGGCGGGGAAGGCGGGAGCTGGAGGTGGAGGCGGGGCCGCCGGCCCGGGCGCTGCGTGCCGCGGCGCCTGTGCGGGCCCTCGGGGCTGCGCGAGCAGGTCTAGGACGCTGATCGGTGCGTCTCCGCCGCACCCGGGGGCCGTGACGGTGAGAGCCTCGCCCCGCGCTGGGGATTGTGACGCGCTCGCCCGGGGAGGGGCGCCGGCGCCGGCGGGGACTGGGGCCTGGGTCCTGGGGCAGGCGGGCGGGGGGTGGGCGCCGGCGGGGGGCGGGCGGGAGGGCGCGGAGGTGAGCACCGGCACCTGGCGCGGCGCCCCGCTTCTCTGCGGGAGGCTCGGCGCGGCCGTTGGGGCCGTTGGAGGAGGAAGGCGAGCGGTGACCCCCGGCCGCGCCTGGAGGAGGAGGTGGGAGGTAGGTGCCAGCTCGGGGACAGCTCCCGCTGGCGGTTGCAGCGCTAAGCCCCAAATCCTATCGGGGATGGAGAGAGGGTGGCGCTTGGCGTGGGATGACGAGCGACGCGGGGACGTGGGGGAGGAGGGGATGGCCAGTTTGGGGCTGAGGTGTCCGCTTAGCAGAGGCTGCGGGACTCGCGGGCTTGGGGGATTGTTAGCTCGAGCCGCAGGGGACAACCGTTAGAATGAGTTTCTGGTGGCCCGTGGCCACTGCAGAGGAAGAGAACCCCGCCAGCGGTCTAGTTAAAAGACCTGGGGAAGAATTTACATCATCTACAGGCAGGCATGTGTGAGAATATATTGGTGTAGAATTTTGTGGTAAAGTACAGTAAACTGAATTGTGAGCTCCCCGCTCTCTTTCGAGCCTATGCTGATCGCCCAGTTATGCAAGTCACTTGGGCCCAGGAAATGGAATCTGCTAAATAATTTGTTCTCAGCACGTTTATATAATGTGGGGATCTTTAAGTTATTACCCCATTTCAAGGTCCGTAGTTGTGATTGCCAAGTTACCATTACTTGCAACGGGGATAATAGTTTTTGTTGAATCTGAGACTATTGACATATCCCTTTTCTGGACCCCATAATGGGGTGACGATTAGAAGAGGCACTCCTCCCAAGGGTGGTTCGGTGTAAGAGGGGCTGCCTGGAATTCGAAATTGCTGGGCTCCCCTAACAGTTCAGATTAGAGTCTAGATCTAGAGTTGGCTGTGATTGATGGGAGCCTTGGAATCCTTCATGACTCAGGAGGGATTGGTTTACTGTTTAAGTAGGAGAAAATTCTGGTAGCCTTGATCCTGAACTGAAAAGGTAGGTATGACTTGACACATTTAGGGGACTGAGCAAAATTTGAAAAAATTAGAGATCTGGACAGAAAAAAAAAATGCCTTTAAAGTTTAGGTCAAGCTATCTCGAAATTTAGGAGTTTGAGGTAGATTTATGAATTTGGATTCAGTCAGCAAAACTTAATCCATCAAATCTCCTGTCCTAGAGCTATCATAACCTACAGGTCTAGGGAGCTTTGGTTATTCATTCAAATTAAACAAGTAAAAGCTAGTAACTAGTTTGATGCTCTCTTCTGCCTGCTGTCAGTGAAAGTTTCTCAAACAAAATGGTTCTGTGAAGAGAGGATGAGGAACTGATAGTTAAAATGAAGGCTCTTTTGGTGGCTTGCTGGACCCCTTCAGCCAAGTCATTTTATATCCTTCCTTCCCCCATCTGTACAATGAAGATAATAAAGGCCCAGGATTAAGTAACATGGGTGAAGCAGCTTGAAGATAACTGTGAAGAGTTAGTTATTCTAGGATGAAATGTGAAGATCTCCTCCTAACACATTGCGCCTTGTGACAGGACTTGTTAAAGCACATTGCGTTCCAGACGTGCTGAGGCAGTGTATGAGAAAAAGAAAATGTTAACAGTTCAGATGATTTGCCTAAGGCCTCAAGGCTAACACATTATATTCTTGGGCTGTCTGGAAACCTGACATAGCTTCTCTTTGACCAAGCTAGCTGTGACTCAGGTTTTATAAAGGTAAATATTTGAGTGCCTTCAATGTGGTATGCACCTAGAGATAAAAAGATGAAAAAGATGCTGCCCCAGAATTGTGTCATTTTAATTCATTTCACACACTTAAATTGGAGCACTTCCAAAGCCTTTTAAGTGATGTTTTTTCATATCTTTTACCAATAGTTGTAAACATGCCTTATTGGTTTGACTGGGTCATAAAGAGGTTTTGGTAGTCCTTGGGTCTCTTTTGTATGTTTGGTGATGGTGCTCATGATTAGCTGGTGATGAAGGTACAAGTTATCTTGAATTCACGAGTTTTGGGGATGAGACAGAATAGAAAAGTGCACCATTCATTATCAGTAGTGGAAAGCTACCTAAAGTCTTTACTTTTGATAATTGATCAGTATTATGATCAGTATTATATAGTTCCTGCAGATTTACTGAATTATGCTTCAATGATTTACTCTTTTAATAAACATTTATTAAACACTTACTTGCCAGATCTGAGGATGAAAAATATCAGTGTTGCCTTGTGGAGTTTGTTTTTAGGAAATGTACAGTATAGTAAGGGAGAGAGCGAAAATGAAAATTGCGAATATGAGAAGGCTTTAAAAAAGAATTTCAGGACATCCCTGGTGGCGCAGTGGTTAAGAATCCGCATGCCAATGCAGGGGACACGGGTTTGAGCCCTGGTCCGGGAGGATCCCACATGCCGTGGAGCAACTAAGCCCGTGCGCCACAACTACTGAGCCCTTGTGCCACAGCTAGTGAAGCCCGTGCGCCTAGAGTCCGTGCTCCACAACAAGAGAAGCCACCGCAATGAGAAGCCCGCACACCGCAACAAAGAGTAGCCCCTGCTAACCGCACCTAGAGAAAACCCGCGTGCAGCAATGAAGACCCGACACAGCCAAAATAAATTTATTTTTTTTTAAAGTAATGATGATTAAAAAAAAGAATTTCAGTTGTCTTGTTGGAGGAGGAGACGTTCACCCGATGAACATGTATGTTGCAATGGACCATTGAAGAAGTATAGGTGGTTTGGTAGTTGGGACCAGGTAGAGTGGGTTAAGGTTAAGGTTGGAGAGCAGGGCTATGACCTTTGACTAGTAGGTGATAGGGAATCTTTAAAAGGTTTTATCCAGGGGAATTATATTTGATTTTTACTTCAGAAGGGTATTTCTACCAAAATCAGTAAATTGCGTGGTCCATAGACGATCCAAGTAATATCTGAGGCAGAACAGTCCTACACAGCGATTAAAAACTTTAATAATATGTTATTGAAGCCCCCAGAAACTTCAGAAAAGTAAAAATGATTATTCATACAACCAACCTTTACTGAGAATCTTTCTTTTTATAATTGTGGTATAATTGACATGTAACGGTGTATTAGTTTCAGGTGTACAACATAATTTGATATTTGTGTATACTGCGAAATGGTTACTGCAGTTAAGTCTAGTATCTTCTACTTTTAAGATTGAGGGAATAGAGATACAAAGACAAATAAGACACACTCCCATTTTCAAGTAACTTGCAGTTCAGTAGGAGAAATGACACAGTTGTAATGCAGTGCTGAATCTGAGTGTCATAAGAGACATAAAAATGTCAAGTCTTAGCAATGTATGATTCTGAGATGAGAGAAGACACAAATTCTTTCAAATTGAAAATAAGTTCTTGAATAGATATTAAACTTTGGCCGGTTAAACAGTCAGTACAGTCTTAACTATAACATTTACAGTTCTCATCTATTAACTCTCACTTCACACATTGCCCACCCTCCCTCTTACTCTTTTGTGTGAAATTTTGGGCTTGACTACCATACTGCTAGCTATGAGACCTCAGCAAGTACCGTATCTTCTCTGTGCCTTAGTTGTCTCATTTGTAAATTAGGAATAGTAATACCTACTTCATAGGTTTGCAAGGATTGAATAAGAAAACATGTTAATATCCAGAATGGTGCATGGAAAAACACTTTACATCTTTTGAGCACTTAATATTTCTATTTGACATAAAAATGCTGTAATTGAATAAGAACTAACTTAAAGACAGGATTTTTTTTTTTTAAGAGTCACACATGGATCTATCCCTGAGTATCAGGCAAAGCCTCTACATTCAGAAAAGCTAAATATATTCTGTTAAACTCTGCTTCTCGAACAAGTGACCTTTGTTTATTATCTCCTTTTCTTATTTGCTGATCACTTTTCTGAAATCCGATTTCCATTTTTACCCCTCAGCTTTGTCATACAGTCACTAATTACCAAATCCAATGTAATGTTCTATTTAGCTCTTGCCCTTTTTATGGCATTTGTTGCTGTTCATCACTTCCTCCTCTTTAAAACTATTTTCCTTGGCTTTCCTAAAACTCCCCCCACCCCTGGATTTTTATCTCCTACATGTAGGTCACCTGCACTCACCTGTTACATGTTGATGTTCTTTAGGGTTCTTTCTGCTGCCCCTCTTTTTCTGTATAGATTCAGCTATCACATGTATGCTGATGACTCCTAAATCTGCCCTGATGTCTTGATCTCCAGGCCCTAGAGTTTACCTCCATTTGAATGTCTCATAAGGGCATATATAAGCCCAGTGAGTTCTACATGGAGCTCTATATCTCCACTCACTTAACCAAACCCACTGGTAACCTCAGTCCTCTGTTCTCTTTACCTGTGTGACACTGTTATCTGTCTAGTACCAAAGACAGATTTTTACATGAGAGAATAAATGCCTCCCTTCTGTATACTTGTCACCATGTTTGTCGGCCCAACTTCTGAAGTATTTCATATCCATCCTTCATTGTCCTCATTGTCACTGGCTAAGTTAGCCAGCCAACCCCTGACCATTAATTGCCCTGTGCCATAATATTTTTGGGCCAGACCTGCTGAAAATGGGACCTATTTTGGAAACATAATGTGGGAGGAGGTTTCTAGAATAATATTGTTCTAAAAGAATTGAGTTTAATGAGTGGCTAGTAGATATTTGTAACCCGCCATTGCATATACACTCGGCCCTCCACATCCACAGATTCAACCAACCGTGGATTGAATTCAGTCATTTGAATTGAACCCAGATTGGTTGAACCCTTGGCTGTGAAACCTGTGGATAAGGAGGGCTGACTGTATTCATTGTACTGTACTGTCATTTTATATAAGAGACTTGAGCCGCCTCAGATGTTGGTATTCACGGGGGCTCCTGAAACCAATCCGTTTTGGAAACTGAGGGATGACTGTACTTTTTACCTGAGAGTTCGTATTGTTTAGGTTATAAAGTAGTTTAGGTTATAGAGGACACAGTCTTGAGTTTGTCAGTCTTTTGCCAGTTGATTTTAGTCTGGTTGTTTGTGCTTCCTATCTAAAAGATGGTACCTTCAGCATGATTCTTTCTACAGGTGCCCTCAGAGAAATAGTGGGCTTGGTTCCAGACCACTACAGTTTTGTGAATATTGCAATAAAGTGAGTCACATGAATTTTTTGGTTTCCCAGTACATATAAAAGTTATGTTTACACTATATTATAGTCTGTTAAGTATGCAGCAGCATTATGGCTAAAAAACAATGTACATACCTTAATTAAAAAATAGTTTATGGCTAAAAAATGCTAACTATTATCTGTGTCTTCAGCGAATCCTAATCTTTTGCAGTAGTAACATCAAGGATCACTGACTGCAGTTCACCATACAAGTACAATAATAATGAAAAAGTTTGACATATTGTAGGAATTACGAAAATGTGGACAGAGACATGAAGTGAGCAAATACTGTTGTGAAAAATGGTGCAGATAGACCTTTTTGTTGCAGAGTTGCCACAAACCTTCAATTTGTAAACACAATATCCGCAAAGCACAGTAAAGCAAAGTACAGTAAAATGTGGTATGCTTGTATTCTGTATCCAAGTTTTAGAAATCTCCTCCTATGTAGGATCTAGCATGTAAAAGCAAGAAGACTTTTTAGAAATCATCAATAAATACAGTCTATCATCAGCTGTGTTATTTTATAATGAGGAGATGGGCTCAGAGAATTTATATCATTTGCTCCAGGCACTTAAAAAAATTTATTTATTTATTTACTTACTTATTTATTTCTGGCTGCATTGGGTCTTCATTGCTGCACATGGGCTTTCTCTAGTTTCTCTAGTTGCGGCGAGCGGGGGCTACTCTCTATTGTGGTGAGTGGGCTTCTAATTGTGGTGGCTTCTCTTGTTGCGGAGCTCAAGCTCTAGGCACACGGGCTTCAGTAGTTGTGGCATGTGGGCTCAGTAGTTGTGGCTCGCAGGCTCAGTAGTTGTGGTTTGGGGGCTCTAGAGCGCGGGCTCAGCAGTTGTGGCACACGGGCTTAGTTGCTCCATGGCACGTGGGATCTTCCTGGACCAGGGATCAACCCGTGTCCCCTGCATTGGCAGGCGGATTCTTAACCACTGTGCCACCAGGGAAGTCCCTCCAGGCACTTTTTGAGTATCAAGAGGAGGCTGGGGTTTGTTAGGCTTTGGAGTCAAATACAGACATACCCCTTTTTATTATGCTTCACTTTATTCTGTTTTTTATAAATAGAAGGTTTTGGGCAACCCTGTGTTGTCAGATGATGGTTAACATGTTTTAGCAGTGAAGTATTTTTTAAGTAAGGCATGTACATTGTTTTTTTCAGGCATAATGTTATTGTATATGTAATAAACTACAGTGTAAAGTAAACATAACTTTTATATGCAGTGGGAAACCAAAAAATTTGTGTGACTTGCTCTATTGTGGTGATCTGGAACCAAACCACAGTATCTCCAAGGTATGGCTGTACCTAATCTTTATTCTTACCTTGCAGGGAAAACAGCTGGGTTTTCCTTTCTATCTTCCAGGTTTGCAACTGGGTAAGGTATCTAACCTTCCTGAGCTTCATGTTTTTCCATCAGTTAATTAGTGTTATATCTACTCCTTCCTAGGGCTGTTGTAAGGGTGAGTGCCGTGGCTGGTGAATACATCTGGCAGGTAGTAAAGGCTCAGAGCAGCAGTTCTTCTCTCCTACCAGCTTCACATAATTAGCTAGAACAGAAGTTCTTAATTCCCTGTCCTTGATCCTTGGCAAATCTGTGGATGGCTTCACGGATCCTCTGAAACTGTGGCCAAAACTGCCTGTTTTTGTACTTTTAAGTGGGAGGCTCAGAGGCTTTGAATTCTGTGACCCCAAACAACTTAACCTCTGGGTTGGCTGTAGTCAGGCCTAGAACCCCAGGGCTCTTGATGCCTCATAGCCAGACTGGGTAGAATTTAGAATTTCTTGAAATATTTAAGGAAGTGTGTGTGTGTGTGTGTGTGTGTGTGTGTGTGTGTGTGTGTGTGTG
>NW_020837957.1:21020390-21091742 GCF_003676395.1 Aethalodelphis obliquidens | reverse complement strand
GTGTGTGTGTGTGTGTGTGTGTGTGTGTGTGTGTGTGTGTGTGTGTGTGAGATTTCATGGGACTTGAAAATTTGCATTTTTAACAAGTACTCAGGTGCTATTGTTGAGGCCTATAACCAGTGATTGAATTTGGGCTAAATCATTGAAAAAACTGTTACAGATACATGATTACATTATCACAGAACAGATTCATGAATTATGTTTAGTTTCTTTGTTATTTCCATTGCCTTTAGTAAATGTCATTACCTTTTACCTAATTTTGAGAATGAAATACCAATAAATGACAATTGTTTTTTAAATTTTATTTGGACTTCTTAGCTGACTTTCAACTTTACAAAGTTAGCTTGATGTGCTTTTTTTTTTTTTTTTTTCTTAATCCTCTTTTAAGAATGATTGCTGCAGTTCCTACCTCTGCCCTGGAAGAATTTGAAGCTGGTACACCGTCTCTAAATTATCATGCTCTTGATTGATACATCTAATTGCCTTCCTGCTTCTCTAAGCTGGCATCACTCCAGACTCATTTGAAAGCCTTTCTAAGTCACAGCATGGCTAAAGTGTTGATTCTTGTCTGTCATAATATTACAGTAGAATACCTCACACTAATACATCATTGAACTTAGTTGACATTCATTCAGCAAACGTTATTGGATTCCATACTGACAGTGAGTCACTTATGATACCTCACACCAAAGCAGGGTACAGACAATATGCTGACAGACTTGCTGACCAGGAATGCAGCTTAGGTGGTGGGAGAGAAGTTTCATTACAGTTAGATCTGTACTACAGAGTTAATGCAAAGTGTTCTGGAAGCACAAAGAGAAGGGATGGCAGTTTGGGGAAAGCCTGGCAATTTGGACTCTATATATTGACTAGATTTTTCAAAAAATTTTTTGAATTTCTGTAACATTTAATCTTTTGTCTGCTTTTATACAGTTCACATTCCAGTTACTCAATTGGAATAATACTATTGAATTATACTTTAGTCTCAAGGCGAGGTGGTAGAGAGGCAAGAACCTGTGTGTGTATTGGGTTTGAAAAAGCAGCTCACGTATTGTGTATTCCTTCCTCTCCTACAATAAAGATAGTAGGATGTGTAGTTAAATGTGCTGGACTCCTGTGGTTTGATTCTTGACTTTGTCATATTCTAGCTATGTGACCTTGGGCAAGAGAGCTCTCTGGACCTCAGTTTCCTCATCTGTAGTGGGGCGAAATGATTGAGTTATTGTGATATTGAATCAGTGAATACATGTAAAATGCTTTAAATTTACTTGTTTCAAGTAAATCGTTTATGCTTAATTATTCTTAAAATTAGGTAGAATCTCATTTGATAAACGTGGTTGTGAAGACAGTGTGTGTACATTCTGCTATAAAAATGTGAAGAGAATTTTAATATAAATAGCTGTATTCAATTCTCATATTAGGTCCCATGAGAAATGTAAAAATCGTAATTAATAGAACTGAAGATTCTTTAAAGATCATGTAGCTCGACCTCCTGATTTTACAGTTGTGGAAACTGAAAACCAAAGAAATCATGGCCTGCTCAAGGTTGCTCAGTGTACGATGGAAGTGGCTGTGGGAACCGTGGTCCCTGGCTCTTGTCTGGGGCTCTTTCAGAGCCTCGTGCAGCTTCCCTGAGGTGGCAGTGCCCTGAAAAAATGAGTTTAATTGGAGACCCAAGACCAAAACAGATGAAAACACGAGCAGGAAGAAGTCATTGTGTAATGAAATGCCGGCTGGTGTGGCGTAGGCTCTAAGAACATAATGTCACACTTCACCAGCTGCGCTCCTGAAGCAGAGAAACACACTTTAGTAGCTGCTTGAGTCACAGAAGTTGCTAGATTGAGAGCATTCTTTTTTGAAAAGAATGTTAATAGTTATAAATCAAAGTCAGCCTCCCTCTTCTTTCTTCCCACTGTGTTTAGGTTGTAACTGAGCTGGAGGCAGAGTCCGCCTTTGCCAGGCCAGCCAGTACTCTTGTATCTTCACTCTTTGCATCAGCTGGGGGGAAGCCTTCCTGATGGGCTGACTCCCCACAGACATGCTCTGACATGGCCAGGGTCAGTGTGAAGGCTGCAGCACCCTTGCCCACTCGTATGTGTGAACACAGGGCGGGGGCGGGCTAGGTGCTGGAAGTGTGATTGATCGATGGGGGGCGCGTTTATTATTTGTCTACACTGATATTTCCACTTTTAGAGGGCAGGGGTGCTACTGTCTGGGATGGAGGTGGCAGTGCATCCAAACACATTGTCTTAGTAACTGTGCCTGAATCCACTGCCTCTAAAAGTTTTACAAAATAATAAGTGCCCTAGAACATTCCAGCGGTGTAAAGGTGTGCTGTAGAAGAAGTGAAAACGCTGGCCAGCCTCTCACTACGCCCGAACATCCCATTCCCCAGTAATGTCCTTGGGAACAGTTTGTAACCTTTCCACACCTTTCTCCTAAATATATTTAGACAGTTTGATTTAGCAAAAGGTGGTGATCAAACTATTCTTGTTTTTCATAACATTTTTTTTCATGCTATATGTGCAGGTCTGCTTCACTGAGATTGTATCCCTCAGCCCAAAGGGAAACGCATGAAATATTTTGCCGCAATTTGCGTCTTCACACTATTTTGTGCAGTCTTTGCCCAACTGGGAGATACGATCTCATGAGTGGTGGTAGGAGATACTGTTCCTGGGCCTCTCATCCATGAAGCAGCAACACATGATAGTTAAGAGAATGGACTCTGGAGTGTGGGATGGGGACTATCCCCTGGCTCTGCCACTTGCCAGCTGCGTGACCTTGGGCAAATTATCTAACCTTTCTGTGCCTCAGTTACCTTATCTCTGAAAAGGAAATGATGTGATAACATGTAGGGTTGTTGTGAAGGTTGCCTTCATGAAGTATGTAAAGCATTTAGAACAGCACCTGGCACGTGTTTGTTAGATCAGCCCCCTAGGTATTCTGTACTTAGTTTTTCACCCCTTACCCCATTAAATACCTATAACCACCCTACAGAGTAGATAGTATCACCCTGTTTTCCAGGTGAGGAAACCAGCTCGGAGAGGATATGACCAGCTCGGTCAGGATACAACCTGTCCGACCCAGGCCTGTGAGGCTCACATGGTTTGCACTGTGCTCCCCAAACTGTAAATCCTCCTCAGAGCCACAAACTCAGCAAGGGGGCAGATGATTAAAGGGATACCAGATTTTCAGTTTCAGCCATTCAGATATAGATTAAAATTTAATTTATGAAGAAGAATTTATTTCTGTGGAAAAAAATCTGTACTATTATGCCACTCAGATGAAATCATTTGGATTTTAAATTTGTAAAAAGTAGGTTCTAAGAGGTTGAATTTAGTATTTATCTGTCCTGATATGCATAGTCGAATGGTTTTGTATTAGATGGCAGAGGTATTTGTAATGGAATTGAAAGCTATAGTCTCCTTCGGAACAAAATTATAGTAGAAGGTGGTAATTTTTTAAGTAATCATAATGTATTTGGTTTTTGAGAATAATAACATCTATTAAAGTATGCAGAGAACTAAATTCTTAAGTTTCATGACTGAATTTGTAAGGACTAATGTTTAAAGACCAAGTTTTAACAATTTTATTTTCTTAACCCAACAGTTGGGTAACTCTAACTTTGTGAGAGTTTAGCAAAGACTTTAGTTGGTTATTTGTGAAAAATCCTGTGTAATATTTAGAAGTCCATATGGTATCATGTTACTACCTTCCTGTATAATGAAAAAACTATTATTTTCTGATACTTGATTGAAGTTTGTTTTAGAATTCTGATTAGATAGGCAGTTGTACCTTCTCAAGTTTGAACTTCAAGTGAACTTGAAAAGAACACTTAAAATAGTGTACTGTATGAGGGAAATTTTGTAATCAAGACATCACTTACGTTTCTGCCAAGCTCTCTTTCCGTGGGTAGAAGTGTTAGGAGAGATTTGGGGGATGATGAAGAGTAGTACTTTTCTCTAAAGGACTCACATCTTGTGCATCTCTTCCATTGCTGTTTCATTTATCCACTTTTGCTTGCTGGAATGAATATGCTAATTTATCATCAGTTATTTACTTGGCTATTTGTTGATTATTCTATTAAGATGCGTGGCGGGTATAGAAATGGAGAATGTGACTAAAGAGTCTAACTAGGAAAGATGAAATAAACTAAGGAGGACCTAGAGAATAGGGTTTAATGGCCTGTGTGGAGGGGATGATGGTGGGTGAGCTGTGCTTTGAAGAAGCGTTAGTTTAGGGGCAGGTGAAAGAAGAAAGCACCTGTGGAGCACACAGGCTGGAGTGAGTGTGCCGTATGTGGGACTCAGTTCATTTTATAAACATCTGCTGAGCACTTGCTATGTTTCAGGAACTGTTGAATACAAAGATGAATACATTCCCCACCCTGTAGAAGTTCATAAACTAGTTTGGGAGACATCCAGCTATAATAATATGGAGGGAGTTGTTGTAATACTGTATGATATCATTGTCATATACCTGATGGGTTGCTTTTGTAGTGCATGGTATCATTTAGTTATGTTTCAGCAAGAAACATGTAATTATGGAAGGGACTCAGAAATGTAATATATATATATGTAAATATATATAAAAACTTATGTTATCTATTGCTGCATAACAAATTACCCCAGAGTTTAGCAGCTTAAAACAACTGGCCTTTATCTCCCAATTTTTGTCCATTGGGAATCTGGGTGCCACTTAGCTGGGTGCTTGTGGCTCAGGGTCTCTCACTAGACTGCCTGTAGGTGTTGACCAAGACTGCAGGCATCTCAAGGCTTGACTGGGGAGGATCTACTTCCAGACTCACTCACCTCGCTCCTGGCCGGCCTCAGGTCCTCACTGGCTGCTGGCTGGAGACATTGGTTCCTTGCCACATCAGCCTTTCATGGGGCTGCTCACAACATGACAGCTGTGACAGCTTACTTTCCCTGGAAAGAGGGATCTAAGATACAGCGAGTGAGAAATGACCCCAAATGGAAGGCATGCCCTTTTTATAACCTAATGTGGAAGTGAAATCCAGTCCCTTCTGCTTTATTCTGTTTGTTAGAAGCTAGTCACGAAATGCAGCCCACACTCAAGGAGCAGAATAACCTAAAGGTGTGTGCAGGAATAACTGGGGGCCATCCTAAAGGCTGCCTGCCCCAAAATTCTATAAGCAGTTAATATATATTGAGCAACCCTGAATCTTTGGGGTAGAAGGAAGAAGAAGAACCAGGCAAGGAACTTTTCTGTTGGAAAAAAAACATGTATAATTAACCTGAATCACAAATGTTCTTGCTAAAGATCCGTAAGCTTAGTTTTGATGTTGTCTTAATATTTATTCTAGGAATAAATGGTAAAATGAGTTAATTCCACCCTCATTAAACTTTCTGTGGAAGTGATCTCATTTCTGGGAGTTGTTTTTATGCCTTTTTAAAGCAAAGTAATCATAAATGAGAAAAAAGCTATTGTTTGTGGCATAGCAGAGAAGTTTAAAAGTGTACCTCAATTTAAGTAGTAGGTAAGGTCCTTTAAGAATTGTGTGTTCTTAGTGAAATCATTTAGAACGAATTATAGGAGCTCAGTCTTTTAAAGAACCTTGATGGAAATCTTTTATTATATTCTACTTTTAACATAGCTAGATTAATTGATTGTGTGTACGGTGTTGAAAGGTTGAATGGTAGAGAGAAAAGAAGCACAGTTTTGAAGACTGCGATTTGTGTCCAGGCTTCACAACCAATTAGAAGTGTGACCTCAGGCAATCCTGTTGACTTCCCTGAGCTCAAGTTTACTGTCTGTAATATAGATAAATACATATGAAAGAAAATACTTTGACATGAAGAGTGATAGATTTTTTTTTTTGAAACTTACTAAAATCTTCATTTTCTTTCAGAAACAATATAATTATGTTTAAATGTCACACTGCTTCCCAATTTTCTGTCAGGATCCTAACCTAGAAAATGCTACTCGGTAATTCTTAAGTTCAGCATAATCATTTTACTCAGAAAAGACGAGAGTACCCTTGCTTATTTTACACTCAAGTATGTGACGTTGTACTTGGGGCCTGTAGCAACATAGAGGCATGCCAAAGTAGTTCTTCAGAAATAGTGAGATAACATTTTTACTGAAGTAATTGCAATTTTACTGAAATTAGTACGATTTTCTGTTATGAAGATTTACTGGAATGTACTTGAGAGAAATACTTGGAACAGGGAAGTTTATTATATGCTTATATACATGTTTTCCACCAGGAGGGAACAAAACTGTGTCTTTCTGATATGTCGAATAGGAGATAAAATTCTTACTTATGGATTACTTTATAGATTTTTTTCTTTAATTTATTTCAAGATTGTTCCCCTTCAATCTTGGATGAATGAAATGACTTTTACAAGTTGTTTAAATGCTTTAATCTTCAGGTTTCGCTCATAAAGTTCACTCATTGTTTTGGGAATTTGGGCAGCTACTCTAATTAATGGTATATAGAGAGAATTGGGGGTTACAGATTACTTGAACCAAAGCACAATTAACTGTTAACTGTTTTCCTTTCTTCTTCTGTGATGAACCTATAGTAACAGTGCTAGCATAACCAACCTTGTTTTTTACATGACTTGTTGTGGATAATCATGTCCATTATATAATGGTTTGCTATGACCTGATTAATATGTAATAATAATAATTTTTATATAAAATATGGAACTTAATTCCGTGTTCCAGCACCAAGCTTTAATGGAGTCCTCCATGGCTGCTTTTAAAGCTTTCAAGTTGAAAGGGACTTGTGATGGTATTAGATTTATGCAAAGCAGAGATACTTCTGTTATCTTTCCTATTTTGCTTTTGAAATTAATACTGACTTATTTTAATATAATAGTTTGTAACCTTCATCAATGAAATTTTAGCTATAATTGAGCTAGAATAGAATACTTTGCTTAAATGAGTCTCTTGGTTTGGGGATGCATATTGATGAGTCTTAAGTCTCTGTTCTTAGAAAGACTGGTTGGGTGACTTTTATCACAAGCCTCATTGTGTGTAATTTGGTGCCTCATTGAACAGAGGAGGATACATAGAAACTTTTTAAATGGTGTGAAATTATATACTCTTCCTAAGTTTTGTTTCATAGCACTTCGGAATGGAGTTTTGGTTTTCACTTTGAGCATTTAACTAGACCTGAATATTTTGCAAGGTTTTTTTGTTTTTGTTTTTTACAGGACAGGGAACAACTTACTGGTGAAACCTGGAGACGCTGGAGAACTAAATTCACAGACTGAGAGTAACTGACTTAAATTACAGTTTTAAAGTATGGATATGTCGTAGACACATACTGTGTTTAATAATCTTTCTGTATGAGGAGAAAAGGCACTTAGGCACACTGTTGTATTTTCTAGTGATGTCTGTTCTCAGGTCTTCTAAGGATTTATGTTCAATCCTTATTAAGAGCAACAATGCATTTTGTTACAGGTTTTAGAATCCTGTCATTTATACCAAACCGTCAGATCTGTGTCTAAGTGATGATGATAACAACTGATATTAATTACGTGTGTCCCATATGCCAGGCAGTGTGCTAAATACTTTATGTGCATTATCTCGCTTAATCTTTAGGGGATAATGGCAATTTACCAGTGAGGAAGCGAGGGCTTGGAGAGGTTAAGTAACTTACCCAAAGCAGAGCCAGGTTAGAATAGTTGGATTTATTGTCCCTTGGGTCCTGTTTTGCTTATAGCTAATATCTCTGAAAACCAAAAGTAAGATCATTTGTCTTTCTGGATGCAGATTCAACCTTCATCCTGCTCTTCCTGTTGCTGAAGGTACCCATTTAAGGTCACTGGGAAGTGCCACAGAGTTCAAGGTGCTCTTCTCAAGGCACATGAGTAGCAAAATAGCAAAAGATCAGTGCCAAACTAGATAACCTTCTGTGTGTATGTGTGTGTGACATCATAATGTATTATATGACACATACAATCATTTGCACGAGTATATATTTTATGTTGCTATGTAATCTAGGAATTATTTGTCATCTCTCTTTTGTCCTTGTTTCAATCCATCTGCAAGTCCTGAAGGTTCTATCTCCAGGACACATCCCTAATTTATCTATGTGTCTCTGCTTCCACTGTTGGAGACGTAGTGCAACACTGGTCTTCTTGCCCGAACAAGAAGTTGCAGTCGCCTGATTTCGTCAGCGCCCACTATTGCCCACCCATAATCTCACAGGGTAGATAGAGTGGCCGTAATGATCTTTTTTAAAGCCTAAAAAGAGATCACGTTGCTTTCCTGCCTAAACTGCTTTAAGAGCTTTTCATTGCAATTTAGAGAAAATCCAGCTTTATACATCTATTCTTGCTTACTGTGCTTCAGGCATCCTGGCCACTTGTATATTTTTAATATGTACCAAGTTCTTTCCATCTTGGGTTTTTATACATGCTGTTTCCTCCACCTGGACTCCTCTGGTCATTGACCGTCTTGTAGTTGATTCCGTATCATTTAGTTCTCAGTTCAAATATCAGCATCTCTACGCAGCCTTCCTTGACGGATCTAGATACCCCCCCACCCTAATACTCTCGTTACTGTGTTGTATTTTCTTTTTTGTCATCACTCTGAGTGTGATGTTACTGTAACTTATTGCTTACTTCTTACCTGTTTCTTCCCTACCTGAATGTGGACTTCCTGAGAGCAGGGCTTCTCCTATGCCTAGAAAAGCGTGCCTGGCACATAGCAGCACAATTAAAATTTTATTGAATGAATGAAAAATTTCATGTCACTCTAACATTATATTGTGAATATTTCCCCACAGTCTTAACTATTCAGAAGAGAAGTGGTAAACTCTTGATCTACAGTCCAGATCTGGCCTAAAGACACATTTTATTTGGCTTATTAAACAGTACTGGTGTTTGAGGTATAACTGCCATTCAGTCAAGTGCGCAGGCCTTAAGTGTACAGCTTCATGAATCGTCCTGTTGTGTGTGCCTAAGTAGCCACCTCTCAGATCAAAGTGTACGTGGTGCGCTGATCTCCCCCTTCCAGCTGTTCCCCCTTCCACTGGATAACTTGCGTAGTTACTCTTTTTAATTAGCGTCTAATATTTAAAAATTGGGAGATTTCACATAGAAATCCAGAATTTCAACATTTCTTAAAAAATGGAAAGATGTATCAGCACGGGAATTGCTTTCTTTTTTGGCCACAATTTATTGTGGCTGGGAAGCAGCTGTCCAAAGTGTTGACATGTGTTCTCCAGTTTGCCTGCAGTCTTCACCTCTCCTCTTCCTATCCCTGACCTTGAAATCAATTTCCAGTTGATGTTTATAATTTCATTTGAATTTTTTTTTATGGTGGAGAAATAGTTACTACTTCCATTATCTCTGTAAAAAAGTAGAGGCATCGGGCTTCCCTGGCGGCGCAGTGGTTGAGAGTCCGCCTGCCGATGCAGGGGACACGGGTTCGTGCCCCGGTCCGGGAAGATCCCGCATGCCGCGGAGCGACTGGGCGCGTGAGCCATGGCCGCTGAGCCTGCGCGTCCGGAGCCTTGCTCCGCAACGGGAGAGGCCACAGCGGTGGGAGGCCCACGTACCGGAAAAAAAAAAAAAAAGTAGAGGCATCAATGATAGACTAAAACGATTATGTGTTTCTTAGTCTACTTTATTCCTATGCATTTCTTAACTTTTGTGTATGTGTTAGCCACCCTAATTCTACATGGCTGTGTTTAAAGGTTACACGGTATTCGAGTGTATAAATGTATTATTTATGTAACCAGTCTCCTACTGTGGAACATATATGTTATTTCTGGGTTTTTTTTTTTTTTTTTGGTATTGTAAAGAACAATATGTAGGTGAATCTTTGTGAAGATTGTTATTTTATTAGGATAAAATTTTAAAAGAGGAATTCCTGGATCAAAATATATTTTCATTATTAAGATTTTTGATACATATTGCCAGATTGCTTGGTAGTAGTATAAATTGATCTAATTTTTCTGGAGAGCAGTGTACGGGAGTACTCAGTTCACTACGTCTATGCCAACACTAGGAATTGTAATTAAAAGGTTTGTTAGTATAGTTAGTAAAAACAACAAAAAATGGGAATGCTGGCCAAGAAATTTTTCATCTTTTCATCTACGTAAGTAGGAATTGTACTTTAAAGGGTATAGTTTGGAAATATTTATTAGTTAGTACAATTCTGTACCTTATATTGTGAGTCAGATCATGTACCGTGTACTTTGTGTATGAAGTAATGCGAATACCTTAGTATAACTCGAGAAGCCATTTACCTTGATTCTTGCACACACACACACAATTATTATTATTAAGCTCCACCATGTTCTGTATGAGAGTACAGGTGAGTAAATAATGCAGAATCCATCTGTTTTGAAGTACATACAACTAATTCTTACATATTGGCTTTATATTTGCTTTCATATTTTTAATTAGATGCTGTTATTCTGTGATTTGTTTCCTAAGGAGATGCCTACATAGAAGAGTGACAGCAGCTGGGCTGAATGTTTCACTGCTGAACTGGTTCCTCAGGTATCCTGGCTCTGGCGATTGCTATGGGAGATTGGATGACTGTTACAGATCCAGGTCTGTCTTCAGGTAACTGAGTTTAGAATAGTTGTAAGCAAAAGCAGTAATTATAAAGGTTAATTTTCAATGACACTGTAATTACCAAAAATATTGAAGATGTAACTAGAGAGAGACATAAATAGTTGTAAAATATATAATTTTCATCTTCAGTAAAATTATCACGGAGAGCTAAGTATTGTGCCTAATCAGTGGGGTTAAGTGCTTTGGCTGACTAGTTGATTACTTGAGGAGGAAACTTTTCTGCATTTGAAATAAATTCATTGGCTACTCCAGTACATTTCTCTGATTTATTCCTTTAATCACATAAACTTTGAGTGCATAGACAAGTGGGTTTTATCTATCAGTTTTATAAATCTAAAGTATTGTAAATTAAGATAGTATATTGTAGCTTAACATGCCTTTTCTAGGAGCACCACTTTATTAGTTGTATCTTTTTGGAAAAAATTATGTAGTTTTCATACAAAAACCAGCTTTGTCCTAATTTGAAAAAACTTAAAAATATTTCTATAATTCAAAATCTTTGGTAATGGAGATTATGTTGTTAGCTTTGCATGCATTTTTACAAATTATTTACATAAATGCCTTTTACTGATTCTTTCAGAAAGCAAATATATCTCTCAATATACCTCAGAAACAAAGATGTCTCCATCAAGTTTATACTCACAGCAAGTGCTATGCTCTTCAATACCTTTATCAAAAAATGTGCACAGTTTTTTTAGTGCCTTCTGCACAGAAGAGAATATTGAACAAAGTATTTCATATCTTGATCAGGTAACATGTTTTGTTTTTGTAAGAAGCAATAAATAACATAAATCATGTTATATAATAGAACATATCAAAGGTATGAGAAAAACTTGTCAAGCACAAGTATGTTACATATTGGCCCGGGACTTATATTAGATTTGCAGAGAACCTTGGTGACCATCTAGTCTAGATACACGAGGTAAACTTTTTTGTCTGTCTGGATCAGGTTGGATCCCCCATCACCCCAGGGGCTCCTCCACGGGGAGTCTTACCCTTATTTTACTGATGCAGAAACCTAAGTGCCTTCTCCAGATCACAGGCGATCGTAGAGCAGAGGCTAAAAGAGCGCAGTTCTCTTAATTCTTTGTCCTTTGGCATAGGTGCTACTTTCTTAACTATTCTCAGGATAGTTTTCTTTCTCAGAAAAGATTTCTGTCTTTTGTTTATTTATTAAGTTGTCCGGTAACCAACTTTTAGGAAAACATTTTCTCCTACTAGGAATTGACTACTTTCGGTTTTCCTTCATTATATGAAGAATCCAAAGGTAAAGAGACAAAGAGAGAATTAAATATAGTTGCTGTTTTAAATTGTATGAATGAGCTACTTGTACTTCAGCGGAAGAACCTTCTAGCTCAGGAAAATGTGGAAACACAGAATCTGAAACTGGGAAGCGATATGGACCATCTGCAGAACTGCTATGCAAAACTTAAGGTAGAAATTACATCTCAATCTGTATTTCAATGCCATTGTTATGTAGTTTGAAACTATAAATTTTCATTGGATTTTTTTAGCAAACACATTTTAGGGTTTTTTTTTTTTTTAAGTTTTAGGATTTTTTTAAACTGGAAAGTAAAACTGAATGTAATTTGTACAAATCAGTTGTGCTGCTTCCTAATACTATCTATATCGAAGGCGCTGATTTTATGAACTGTTTAGTGTCTTGCTGAAACTGTAGAAAGTTAGATTAGGAAGTACTTATATCTGAGGAAAATAAAATAAGGATTCTCCCACCCTATCCAGTCTTGCTTAATAAAGTAGATGCTTAACTTAAAATAGTCTTATTGTGAGAGATTGCATCAATTTGATTGCATCAAATTTCAAGAATATTCTTGAGAGCATCTGTGCCCTCTAGGAGAAATCTTGAGTTTACCGCTTGCAAGGCAGAACTGGCGTCATGCTGTAGTCCCACCCTTTTTGACCTGAAGTGTTCTACTTTGCTTGGTCACCTGTCTTCTTCATACTTAGCTCCAAATCATTTTTGGCTCTTTCTCAGAGTGTGCCGTAGAAGTGTTAAAAAGTATTAAAACAGAAATTATGAAAATGTTCAGTGGCAACATCACTGGAATAGGTAAAGAGTCTTTCAAGGGATCCGCTTTGAAGGTCTTTTGTATACACATTAAAAATCGGTATTTAAATTAAATAAAATTTGATATTCAAATTTAGGTAAATTTTGTAACACTATAGTATCAAGCTTTATAGTAATTGTTTTAAATAAACATTTTGTGTGGTGCTAAACTTCAATTTTAGGTAACAAACCCTAGTTTATGTAACTTGTTTTTACTAATCTTTTAAGGATTCAGTTGCTCTGAATCCTATGTTAATTTTAGTCAAAATTGCATATGAATGTTTTAGGAGCAGCTGGAAACCTCCAGGAGAGAAATGATTGGTCTTCAGGAAAGAGACAGACAGTTACAATGCAAGAACAGGAATTTGCATCAGCTACTGAAAAATGAGAAAGATGAGGTGAGTTGTCAGTTATTGTAGATAAAGTTTAAGTGAATTTTTTTTTTTTTCTTTTGGAATTTGAGGTGACCATAATGGTCATGACTTTAAAACAAGAAAGAACCATTTGTTCACCCTGTGTCACATTGGCCTGGAGGAACTGTGTGTATAGTGTCGTATCACATTTAACTGAGAGGCCAGGAGCCCTCCCCACCAACCTCTCCCCCAAGCGCATCCATTTGCCCTAGTAGGTTAGTCCAGAGCTCGTGACATCCCAGTGTCCTATACCATCTGTCGTAGACTCACAAGCACTGTTAACTTTTTGTCAGACACAAGGGCGCTTTAAATGCAGATCTTTTATTCTCTGCTATACCTTTACTTATATCTGGAATGCCTCTTCTTGCAGTGTCTTAAATGTCAACATTGTTCATCCAGTCAGGCAATTACTTGACTAAATGGACACTCAAGTTACTGTTTAAAAAAAGCAATTCAGATTAAAAATCTCATTTTTAGGCTGAAGACATCATAATTCTAATCTCATTTTTGCTTTATTGATTACTTAGTATTTGGACCTATAGAGTTAATGCATTTGAAATTATCTTTCAATTTATGTAAGAAGAAATCATTATGTTTTTATTGCTCTGCAGTTTGACTTCTGACCACGTGATAACTATAAAACCATAACATTTTCAGTGTTGTATATGTTGCTCACTATAATTAAAGACTTTTAAGGGAGCGTATTTCTTTAAGGACCTTTTAATGATTTAGACAGATTTGTTTTACCAAATTTGATTATTTAGTAGTATATTTAGTAAGTGGGTAAGAAGTATCTTAACTAAACCACAAGGTTACTTATACTTTTCCTTGAGTTATTTCACAGAAAATTTTGACTTAATCTGTTGATTATACTTGAAATGTTTTGACTATAGTTCTTCCTCAGTGAGGATTAAGTTGAACACGATCATCTCTAACAGAGATAAAGAATGTCGGTATAGAACTTACTTCCTCTCCAGGGCTGCATGAGGAGTCTTAGTAGATATAAACATTGACCAGTAGTGCTTGGCATATAATACGTACTCAGCAAATGTCTGAACTGGATTCTCTCTGCTGTTTGTCTCACTCTAATTTGAGAACTGTTTTTGATCAGAGAAAAATGAACCTGTTTATCTGCTGCCAAGTGTCATGACTAATTGGCCTTGTCACAGATTGATAAAGGATAAAGTGATTCAAGTCATTAGTAAAAGGAAGTCATTACAAATGATCAGATGAAATCTGCTTGCTTCAAATGAAGCTTTAATCACATTAATACTTCCATAAGAGTTTGTGGTTTCTAAATGATCAGAATCTGTATGTAGCGTGAAAGGTGTAGACGATAATTTAGAGAGCAGCTCTGGAAATTTCATAGTTAAAACATAAAAACTTTATGTGCTTCATTTAATGATATTTTAAAGAGTGATTTCCAGTGGTTACAGAGAAGGAGGAATAATCCTAGAATTCTTAAACTATTATATGAGGAGCTGAATTCTAGGCTTCTTTTCTCTACTGAATTTGTAAATTTTAACGGGGTTTACTAGTCCTAAAGGGACTCACTTAATAGAAAATGCTTTTTTTAGGTGCAGAAATTACAAAACATTATTGCAAGTCGAGCTACTCAATATAATCATGATATGAAGAGAAAAGAGCGTGAATATAATAAACTAAAGGAACGTCTACATCAACTTGTTATGAACAAGAAGGATAAAAAAATAGGTAAGGAGCAGCTGGCTAAGATAAAGCAAAGGGAACAAATAAGCTAGTATTACATTAAGAAACAAATGTAGAGGGATTGAGCTCAATAATTCATGAAGTGTCCTTTTCATGCTTTATACAATTGATTTTAGATGGTATATATCCATGTAAACTAGAAATTGAGACAACTGGTTAGTTGAAAAATAGTAATTTTGCTTTACTCCATTAGTTGCATATAAGAATTGCATATATATTTGTTAACATGACAGATGTAGGATTAATCCACAGAGAAAAGCTAATCCAGAGGACACTCTAACCTTTCATAGCAAAGAACTGATTATATTAAAAATCAGGATCAGTTTCTGAGTACCAAAAGTGTGATTTTTGAGTTAACTTCATAAAATGGTTCATCAGGCCAAATCATTCATGTCAGTTTGAGTTCTTTTAAATTAGTTTAGCTGTGCATTTTTTTTTTTTTTTTTTTTTTTTTTTTTGCGGTACGCGGGCCTCTCACTGTTGTGGGCCTCTCCCATTGCGGAGCACAGGCTCCGGACGTGCAGGCTCAGCGGCCATGGCTCACGGGCCCAGCTGCTCTGCGGCATGTGGGATCTTCCTGGACCGGGGCATGAACCCGTGTCCCCTGCATCGGCAGGTGGACTCCCAACCACTGCGCCACCAGGGAAGCCCTAGCTGTGCATTTTTGAAGTACAGCCGACTGGGAAAGTTTTGTTTGTTAAAGTATACTTTTTTTCTATTATTCTTTTGAAACTTAATTTACAACTTATTTCATTCAAGTTTGTGCATAATTCCAAGTAAATAGTATAGATTAAAAAGTAGAACTACACTATTCAGCCATAGAAAAGAACGAAATAATGCCATTTGCAGCAACATGAATGCAACTAGAGATTATCATACTAAGTGAAGTAAGTCAAAGGAGAAATACAAATACCATATGATATCACTTATATGTGGAATCTAAAATATGGCACAAATGAACCTATCTACAAAACAGAAACAGACTCACAGACATAGAGAGCAGACTTATGGTTGCCATGGGGGAGGGGAGGAAGGAGGAGGGGTGGACTGGGAGTTTGGGGTTAATAGATGCAAACTATTACATTTAGAATGGATAAACAACAAGGTCCTACTGTATGGCAAAGGGAACTATATCCAATCTCCTGGGATAAACCATAGTGGGAAAGAATATAAATAAAGAATGTATATATGTGTAATAACTGAGTCATTTAGCTGTACAGTAGAAACTAGCACAACACTGTAAATTAACTGTAATTCAATAAAAAAAAAATAGAACTACACACACACAAAAGTAGAGCTGCACAGATAAAGTGTTGCTGGCCTGCCAAGATTCAGGGAACAGGAAATATGTGCATTGATTTATTGAAGAGTGGTTTCCAAGTGGGCTACAGGCTGTCATCTAACCTACTTTATACATTATTCTGAACTTGGACTTGCATACAACAGCTGATGAGCAGATGTTTCAAGCTGTCACATGGTGGGCTAAGCCTGTTACCAGCAAGCAGTTCAGTGTTCACTGTGTCACTGTCATTCTGTACAGCAGCGCTGTTGCAGTTTTTTGAACATTTTATTTTAAAATTATTGAAAAATTTAAGTGTGATAAGTAGCAGTTAAGACAAGATTAGAAATCTAAGTATTCTGAGATTATAAATCTTAAACTTGGACACATTGGTTTTTAAGATTGGTTAACCTTGTGTTCATTCATAAAGGGAATAGCAAAATTAAAGAGCAGGATGAAATGCTAGAAGTATAAAATGTAACAGTTAGAGAAGTTTATTAAATACTTAACCCTATAGCAGAGCCCTTATATTATGGTCGTCTGGCTCTTTTCCTGGTCCAGACCCAACTGGAAGTGACAGTTCTGTAATGATTTTTATCAGCTCTAAAATTTTAATAACTTATTCTCATCTTTTTTCCTTCTTATGCCAACTGCTTTCATCTCTACCTGGGGCAGAAGAGACATTAATACTGTCAGGAGCCTTGTCTCCTTTGATGATGAGGATGATCCTCAGGTGGTCATGATACAGGGCATGGCAAACTTTCTGTAGTGATCCAAATAGTAAATATTTTGAGGTTTGTGGGTTCTGTGGTCTTTTGTCACTCTGCCACTGTAGTGCAAAAGTAGCTATAGAAAAGAGATGAACAAATGGTGTGGCTATGTTCTAATAAAACTTTATTTACAAAATCAGGCAGCTGCCCACAGGCCATAGTTTACTAACCCCGATGATAAAATTAATAATGATAATTAAATGAACACTTATTAAGTGCTTACTGTGTTAAGTACTTTAACATTTCTTTCACTCTTCACAACTCTTTGATAGATACTTTCATTATTCCCACCCAATTGATGAAGAAACAGGCTTAGCAGTTAAGTAACTTGCCAAGATCTCAGGCTTATGAGTGATGGAACTGGAACTTAAAAATCTGGGCTGTTTGAGCCTAAATCCTAATTTGTATACCAGTTGACTTACGTCCCTAACGCATGTAGACCATTGGGGTTTTAAACACTTAAACTTGTATGGTAAGAATTGGTTTTGTTCTGTGTGTTCATGTTTGTAGCTATGGAAGTTTTAAATTACGTGGGGAGAGCAGATGGAAAAAGAGGCTCCTGGAGGACGGGTAAAACTGAAGCCAGGTAAGGCACGAATGAAACTGACACATTTAATCAGACTTCCCTTTCTATACTGCATTTTCATACTGACAGTTTCTTTCTCAGGAACGAAGATGAAATGTATAAAATTCTCTTGAATGATTATGAATATCGTCAGAAACAAATCCTAATGGAAAATGCTGAACTTAAGAAGGTTCTTCAGCAAATGAAAAAGGAAATGATTTCTCTTCTTTCTCCCCAAAAGCAGAAACCTAGAGAAAGAGCAGATGATAGTACAGGAACTGTAAGTGGCTCTTTCCTCTCTAATACAGTCTTCAGATCGCTGATTAGAACAATTAAAACAGTAGATAGGGATTCTCAATGGGGACGCTGTTGATATTTTGCGCAGGACACTCACTGCTCTGCTACCCCCAGTCACTCTGACAACCAATAAAATGTCCCTGTAAGTTTCCAGACATGCCCTAGGAAATGATGGAGGTGATTTTCTGGGGACTTAATCTGTGCCAAGCACCATGAAAAGCACTTTATAAGCATTGTCTCATTTTAGTCTTATAATAATTGATGCTTTGGGTACTATGATTATCCCTATTTTATAGGTGAGGAAATTGAGGCACAAAAGCTATCTCAGTATCACGCATGACAGAACTAGGATTTGAATCCAAGTCTGTCTCACTCCAGAGCTCATGCTTTTAACCACTGTGCCAAATATCCTTTAAGTAGCTTAAATGTTGAGTAACTTTAGCAGGCTCTACTTTTCAGAGAGTGAAACTTTTATTAACTTTGGGAACCAAAGAATCACTTAGTCCATAAATTTATTGAATGTTCGTTATGTGTTCTAGTCCCTGGAGAGAAAAAGCTGAGAAGATTTTGACTGTTTCCTTTGCCTTAGTTCAGGCTGCTAAAGCAAAGTACCATAGACTGGTTGGCTTATAAACAAAAAAAAATTTATTTCTCACAATTCTGGAGGCAATCAGGATGCCAGCAGGGTTGGTGTCTGTGAGGGCCCTTTTCATGGTTGGATTGCTGACTTCTTTATCCTCATATGGTGGGAAAAGGTGAGAGAGCTCACTGGGGCCCCATTTATGAGGGCTTCACCCTCATGACCTAATCACTTCCCTAAGATCACCCACCTCCGAATGCCATCACATTGGAGGTTAGGATTTCAACATAAGAATTCTGAGAGAACACAAACATTCAGACCATTGCATCCCACAGGAACCTTTTTTGAGAGAGACAGGCATATAGAGAAGTAATTATTATACACATTAACAGCTATAATAGGGTGGTACAGTATGTAAAATAAAACAATTATGGCAATCAAGAAAGGCATCACAGGGGAAGTCACATTTGAATTGGCCCTTAGTAGGTGTTTTTTGAGGTAGAAAGCCTGGGGAAATCATTTGATGAGGGCATAACATGTAGAGGTCAGAAAAAAAAGTCACATAATGGTGAAAATGTTTTTAAACTTAGTTCTTTACATATAAATTTAAATTCTGGACTCAAGCAAGTTCACATTAGTAACTAAAACCTGAAAATAACAATGTTGATGAAGAGTAGTAATTACCAGTAAGTCACCAAACATGTTTTATTAACCTATATTTGAGGATTATTTTGTGGTTTCACAAATCAGTCCAACTGATAAGCTCATCTCCTTTTTTTTTCTTCTTTAAAAAAAGAACCTGAATGTTCTTTTTAGACTCTCCAATTTGGGGTCTGCTTGACATATCTTTATTCAGTTAACTAACCTTTTCTCTCAAAGTCTATCACTTTGGGTCAGTTCTTAACACTCACTAATACCTTGCCAGGGTTAGCATAGTTTCTGTAACTCCTGTGGTTTCTTCAGTTTTGGACCCAACCTTTACTTATGTCTCATTACCAGCTTTTAGTCAGCAAAAGTAGGTAGTAAATCAAGGAGATCTTTTTCAGATGATAGTATCCTGTATAATTTCTCATAATTCAAGTGTTGAAGTTTGGAGAAACAATAATATCTTAAGTGTATTTTCTGTTTTTTAAAAGATCCTTTTTTTCTAGTTACATTATCTCTTAAAATTTAAGTAATTCACCTATTCCTTACTTGTAAGGAAAGATTGGGGCCCATTATAGCAAGAAGGGTAAGACATAACCTTGGAATGCCTAGGTAGCATCCAAATTTTCATTTATTATTTTGCTTAATTGTAGCCAAAATATATACCCAAAATTCACGTTAAATGCATTTTTAATTTTTTTGTGGTTTTAGAGTTTCACTCAATCTGGCAGTTATTAATGTGCAGCAGTTAATTTTAATAATGAATTTGTAGTATGCTGGTATGCCTTGAAATGTATAGCAGAGAAGGTGTAGCTCCTTGGAAGAATTACTGTCAGGTAGCTCCAGAGTGTTGATTGGCAAGAACCAGAGTCACAAGGAGCCACACCCTGGGTTTTTCCCCACCTACGCGCCCTGGGAGACCTAGACCTCTACCAACCCATTGCTGACCTCAGACTATTGATACAGTTCTTCAGACTCAGTCACTCCCTCACTCCTGCTGCATCTATCAGTACATGTGGGAACAGTCTAATCAGCCCTTCTTTCTTTTCATCGTCTCTTCTTTTTTTTTTTCCCCAGCAAGATGTATTGTTCAAATTAGTTAAGTATATGTATCTACTATCCTGGATGTTAATAACAAATTAGGACCATTTTATGTAGATGCAGGTTATTATGACTAAATGTATTATGAATACATTTGGTATTGCTTCCCTATGTTCTTTAGCCTGCTTTTGACTTTATTTGATCATATCAGTAAAGGTTGCTACTGGATTTAATCTGAAAATGCATGTAAATAGAGTACAGAGAAAAATATCTCCAGTTTTATAAAAAAAATTATATGAGAAAAATAGGATTAACAGTTGCTTTTACTTTGGAGATTATTTCACAGGTTTATTTGTCAAAGCAACCAAAAAGTGGAGGCAAGTTGGACTGGAGCTGTGTGACATCAGGAAAGTTAGTCTGCTTCTCTAAGCTTCAGTTTCCCCACGTGGTAACATGATTTGAGGACTAATTAACATGTGAAAGCACCTAATAGCATGAGGCAGGTTCCTCTTCCTTACACAGTTCCATGACTTTTGACACTAACTATGTTGGGCTTCAAATTCAGCTTTGAAGAGACCTGAGTTGGGGAATTTCTATCTTCAGTATTAATTGCTTTTTCTCCAAGACATTTATGTTAAGGACTGGGTCATTTATGCTTCAGTTACAGCACAGAAATGATTTTGATATGTGTCTCTGACCCAGTCTGATGACTACTGCCTGAGTGTCTAAAGCCATTTTAAGATTCTGGTCTTTCCCTCTCATCTCTGGCCACTTGCAGGTTATCTCTGATATTGAAGAAGATGCTGGGGAACTGAGTAGAGAGAGTACGTGGGACCTTTCCTGTGAAACTGTGAGAGAGCAGCTTACCAACAGCATCAGAAAACAGTGGAGAATTTTGAAAAGTCATGTAGAAAAACTTGATAACCAAGGTAAGTACTGCCTGACTACAGGTAGCTTGAGCTGTGACACTCAGTAAGCTGACTTCAGTCAGTCACCTAGAAAGGCAAGTTACGGGCTCAGACTGAAGTCCTTAGCTCAGTCTGGTGGTTTGAAAAGCAAGACTCTGCCTACTTCCAGACATGCGGTTTGAACCTCACTGAGAAAAAATGCTTTGCTCTCAGAGTGAATGTCTCTGAAAACAGGACATCATATGTCCATCTGCTCTGAGTGCAGAAGACAATTGAATAAAGTGAACTGAGTCTCTTACTGTATCATGGAAATCGGGAAAATATTAATCATAATATAGTATAAATATGAACCTTTTGCTTATTATTCCTAGATACTTGCCTATTCCTAGGTTGCTAATAATTCATTTCTAAATTATTTTCAAAATAATAGACACTTGTTGCAAAGTATCAATTAGAAAGTGTTGGTTTGGCCAAAAAGTTCGTTCGGTTAACGAATACCTTGTTCAGTAAAGTTCTTGGGTCACTTGTAGACATGTGGATGGACCTAGAGACTGCCATACAGAGTGAAGTAAGTCAGAAAGAGAAAAATATTGTATATTAACTCATATGTGGAATCTAGAAAAATGGTACAGATGAACTGGTTTGCAAGGCAGAAACATAGAGATACAGATGTAGAGAACGAACATATGGACACCAAGTGGGGAAAGCAGGGGGCGGACAATGGTGGTGGAATGAATTGGGAGATTGGGATTGACTGTATACACTGATATATATAAAATAGATAACTAATTAAAAAAAAAAGAAAATTCTTTTAAAAAAAACAAAACAATAGACATTTGATGCAAAATATCAATTAGGTATTGGGTTGGCCAGAAAGTTCGTTCGGTTAGTAAATATATTGTTCTTGGTGGAAATGAAAAAATGTCTTTTATTTTTACTTAAAAACCGAACGAACTTTTTGGCCAACCCAATATATAAAGTAGAATATTCAGGTCTCTATTCCCTATGTGTAACACCTAATAGTTTGGTGCATACCTTTCTAGACCTTTCTCTGTGTGCTCGCAAAATATTTATTTTAAGTGTATACAAACCAAAAATTGAATATTACATGTTTATTTCCTACACTGTGCTTTTTTCACTTAACAGTCTATTATTTTAGATACCACTTCTTGTCATTATAGATAGTATAAATAGATATATGTAGATGAATATATCCTTATTTTATATTTGTTAAGATTTGCATGCTTTTAAATCAAGAAAATTAAGATTTCTGCTAAGTAAATGAAGGCTATTTAAAGAAAATTTATTCTAAATGGTCAAAAATGACAAACTCAGTGCTAATTGTCTCCAAAAATAAAGAGCAATCAGCAAAATTATAGTATCAAAATTACTTTACATGAGATTTTATTGATTTCAGTCATCATTGTCTATTAGTAAATAGCAAGTATTTTCGGACTTCATATTTGTTGAATTTAATAACAGCAAGATTTGTAGCACTGCACTGATCTTTGAGGAAGTGTCAGAAGAACATAGTTTATGAATGTTAATTTTTCTGTGAATATAGGTTGTACATTTTTAATTAGGACATAATCGTGAATAAATATGAATTACAGATTAAATGTTGACAATAGAGCTCTGTAAGTAAGGATATCATTTAGTCCAGAAACAGCACGAATTTATAGTTGCCATGAACTCCTTAGAGCTGCTTTGTGCTTTTTAAAATTTTTTAGTGTTAAAATAATATACATTTTGTTTTATTTTATTACAGCTTATAGAATTTTTAAAGGGCAAAGGAAATACCTACCTTTTAGGAAACCTAGAAGATTCCAGAAAGGGGAAAGTTCTGCGAGCCTTGATTTTTAAACATACGTGTCCAAACACCATAAACTAAAATGATGACTGTAAGGTTTATGTCAAATTACTGGTTTTGTGTTAGTTTCAAAGGTACACCTAGAAGGTTTTAATGATGAAGATGTAATCTCACGTCAAGACCATGAACAAGAAACTGAAAAACTTGAGTTAGAAATTCAACAGTGTAAAGAAATGATTAAAACTCAGCAGCAACTTTTACAGGTAAGTGCGAGGCACCTTTTAAAGCTGGTCTCCCCTGTGAAGGGTCAGAATTTTACTTAATCTTACTATATTTTTACCCCTTTATTTCATAAGATCTGTAGTATTTGACATTTTTCAGTCTAAACTAAGTTCTGTACTTGCCCGGAGATAGACCACGTAGCACCCCTTAGTAGGGGCTTTGCCAGTTAGAAGCATTTGGGAAATGAGACTCCTCATTTCGGTTGACTTTCTGATTCTTTATCATTTCTCTCCTTCCCCTAAAGTTTGACCTGCTTTTCCCTTGTGTTCATTTCAACTTGTTGGAGTGTTGCAGGGACCCTCTGGAACTTACTATGGTTTAAAATTTAATAGCAGCAGCTCGCTACTGCGTGTGATGATGACACCACTTCACTGCTCCGAGACTGTTACTTGTTGGAAGAAAAGGAACGCCTCAAAGAAGAATGGTCCCTATTTAAGGAGCAAAAGAAGAATTTCGAGAAAGAAAGACGAAGCTTTACAGAAGCAGCTATTCGCCTAGGATTGGAGGTATTTTAAGCAATTGGCTTTCCTTGTAGAGCGTTTGAAGGTCCTGGAGAGGTCAGTAGAATGCATCTAAGTTCTGCTTTTTCTTGTTTCTTTGCTATCCATTTTTTTTCTCAAGTATTTTACTAGTGATTTCACAAATAGCTTGAAATGGAAGCTATAACAGAAGGATATCATTTTGCCTTTACCAGATTTGGGAATTGAAAAAAAAATTTTTTATTGAAAAAACTATAAGCATTTATCATCCTTTTTGGGTGGCTTTATTTTATTTTGTTTTGTTTTGTTTTATGTTATTTTTTTGGCTGCATTGGGTCCACGTTGCTGCACGCAGGCTCTCTCTAATTGCGGCAAGCAGGAGCTACTCTTCATTGCAGTGCATGGGCTTCTCATTGCAGTGGCTTCTCTTGTTGCAGAGCATGGACTCTGGGGGCACAGGCTTCAGTAGTTGAGGTGTGTGGGCTCAGTAGTTGTGGCTCATGGGCTCTTGAGCACAGGCTCAGTAGTTGTAGTGTACGGGCTGAGTTGCTCTGCGGCGTGTGGGATCCTTCTGGACCAGGGATCGAACCCGTGTCCCCTGCATTGGCAGGCGGATTCTTAACCGCTGCGCTGCCAGGAAAGTCCGTTGGGTGGCTTTCTACTGTTAAGGGTTTAGCTTCACACAAGAGGTTTCTTTTGGGCATCTGTCATGTCTCCACTGTCAGTAGGTGTAGAGTCAGAAGAGAGTGCAACCAAGAACATGTCTTTTGTTTTTAAAAAAGGGGGTTGGGGTAGAATACAGTAAAAATAAAGTTCTCTCTCTCTCCATCCCCTTACCCAGGGATGAATGCATTAACAGTTAACAGTTTGAACCGTGTGTGTATACACTTCGACAGGTCGCTTTTTTATTTAGCAGTGTATTACCTACATATTTCCTTTTCAAAAATTAGAGAAGTAATGTCTGAAAATGGTTTAAAAAAAGAAATTCAATCCATACAAAAAGCTACAAGGTAAGACGTATCCTCCATTCTTATTGCCAGTTTCATTCCTCAGAAGTAACCACTGTTAAAAGTTTGTGATTCTTCTGGGAAGTACTATTTTAACTTGAAATAAAGTTCAACCTTCCCAGAAGTACTATTTTGATCGATATAAGCCTATCGATCCCCCACTATGAAAGATAAGGAGTTTAGTGTCTTTATCATACCTCCCATCTACACTTTCTCATTTACATATGATTTCTTCATAATATTTTTACTTTTTGAAGCTACTTTTTAAAGAATTATTTCTCCTGGTTGACTTTCTTGCTTTAAGTAAATTTGTTTAATGCTTCCATTTCAGGTTTGCTCAACTTCAGACAGTACAGGTTTATCCCTTGTTGCACTGCTCTTACCCTTCGGTTCCCCATGTTTTGTCTGTGATATTAGTTTCCATTGTCAAGGATTATCACGTTTATATTCTGTCTTTTAATACAATTCAGGTGTAAGTACTTTGTCTAAGATGGAGACTTAAGAATTAAAAACCAGACAGAACGTTGGTAACATAGTGATTATGTAAATGTTATTCATTCTATAGCCAAGTAATTTTTTTGGACACATAAAAAATATTCTGTTATTAAGATTTTGCCACATGGAGGAAAATCTTCCATGTATCACTATGTAGTAAATACTTTGACTTTCTTTGTAGCTTCCTTTATGATTTCCTGAATCAGATTCAACTTATATCTCATGTTATAGTCTCTTTCTTCGGTTCCTTTTCCAATTTGCTGTATTACTTTCTTGAGTCATTTTCTCATAAGTAGTGTGTGAGTGAAAAATATTCTGAATTCTGGAATATCCGAAAAACACATTCTTACTTGATTGGTTTGGCTGGATATAGAATTTAGTTTTCCAACTTTTCCGCTCACAACTTTTGAGTTATTCCATTTCTTCCAGTGTTTTGTTTTGCTCACGAGAAGCCTGGCTGTTATATAACCTGTATTACTTTGTAGATACCTGTGTTTTGTTTTTCCCCCTCTCTGGAAGCTTTTGGAATTTTATGTTCTTAAGAGTTCTGCAGTTTTACCAGGAAAAGTCTGGGTAGCTCCTTTCGGCCTGAAGACACTATATTTCTTCAGCTTAGGGATATTTTCTTCAATTCTGTATTTTTTCCTTCTTCTCTTGCATTCTGGAACTTCTGTTAGACAAATGTTTTGCCTTCTGACTACATCTATAGATTGACTTTATGTCCTGAATTCAGGAATATTTTCTCACTCTTATCTTGGGCATCACCAACCTGGTATTCAGCAAAGGTCAGTTTTATTATTCACTTCATCCACTGAGTTTTTATTTCAGAATTTCTCTTTTAAGTTTTCTAGTGTCCTTATTTTCTGCTTTTTTTTTTTGGTATACCATTATATTTTACAGATATTCATAAATCTGTCTGATAATTTTTGTTATTTGAAAAAAAAGTTTATCTTGAACTGTTTCCCTTGGCCAGTTCTCTTTATTTATCCTGGCCGTGTTTCTTTTATGCTGTTAGTTTTCTTCAGATGTCTGGTGATCCATGATTTTGTATTAATATTTATGAATGAAAGACTATACGTTATCTTAAGTAGCTGACATGACCTTCCTCTGTAATTACAAAAGCCTGTGTCATCAATAGCTATCTCCCTCAGGAGGCAAAAATAGTTTGCCCCAGCATTTCCTCCTGTCTTCTGGGCTCACCTGTGTTTCTGAGCCCATATCCCCCCGCCACCCCTGATGCTACTCCAAGAGATACTCTTGCTGCTTTGCATACCACTCCCCATTCTCCGCCTGAGACTCTGTCTGCCTCTGGTCACTGAGGACAGTGGGGCCAGTGAAGGATGGGAAGGATGAGAGACCCGAGGGGAGAGGGAGAATTCAGGATTGCTAATTAGCTATTCAGGAGGAGGAGGTTTGACATAGGCCCGAAAGCTGCTAGTACTGGGAGATGGTTGGAGGATGAGATCAGTGCTTGATGAAGTCATCTCTCTTTTTGTTTTTCAAGTGATTAGTTTACAGTGGGGTAAATGTCAATTTTTCTGTCGTTTGTAATCTTATATTTACCATGTTTTGTGTGTTCAAAAGTTATGCTCATATTCCATATGTTTAAAGTTATGCTAACATGCTTATCATTTTGTGTTATACACTTGAATTTATTCAGAATTGATGTGAAAATAGTAGTTGGCTTGTCAGGAGACACAGGTGAATTTTTATTTTTTAAACATAATTTTCTTAACTGAAATTTTTCTTAGTTTTCTAGGGTTAATTCCTTTGACTAAATATATAGAGATAATCAGAGAGCAGACACAAATAGCTAGAGAAATCGTGTGAAATGGCAATTGTGTGAACGTTGAAGTATTGATCGGTATTTCTTTGGTTTGCTTGTGATGGTAGAGAAAGGCATTTGAAGAAGAAAGAGCCAGTTGGTTAAAGCAACAGTTTCTAAATATGACTACCTTTGACCACCAGAACTCAGAAAATGTGAAACTTTTCAGTGCCTTCTCAGGAAGTGAGTACTTCATAAACTCTTTAATCTGAAAATGCATGTAAATAAAGTACTGTAGATTATTATTAATATATAACTTTAGCAGTCACCAGTAAGAACTCTCTAATTGGAACTAAAAATTAACTTTGATATTTTATTTACTGGAGTCAAAATAGAAATGACAGAAGGACTCTGCATACCCAGAGCAAATTTTGTTGTGAATGTAATAATGTCAAGTTTTGAAAATTCACAGTCTAGAAATAGTTTTTAAACTCGATCCTTCTAAATGTTTGTGGACTGTGCATAACAAAGATCACCAGATTACCTAGACTAGACTCAAAGGGCCACAGTGGATATTTAGATTAATTTGTTCTCTCACACCTCACTTAGAACTGCAGATGAATCTAGTCTAGGACCCTAGTTAATTACCTTCACTATATTTAATGCTTTTCCATATGTAGTGCCTTTTTTCCTTCCTTTCTTTTTCTTTTTTTCTTTTTTACACAGGTTCTGATCGGGACAACCCTACAGTACACTCGAGGCCACGGCAAAAGAAGCCTCACGGTGCGCCTAGTGGGTCTCCAGTTTGCACGTCTAAACTTACTAAATCTCTTCCTGCTTCTCCTTCGACTTCAGACTTTTGCCAGATGCGTTCCTGTGTATCTGAATATAGGTACTGGTCTATAGGTGATCTTCTTACATACTTGTTAAAGTGCTAGAGTTGCGTTGCAAAGGAAAAGTTGGCGTGTCTAGGAGGAGCAACAGTAGAGAGTCTGGAGAGGAATTGAGTAGACTGACTCATTCATTGTACAAATATTTATTGGCTATCCATTATGTGTAGACACCTGTTAGGTGCTGGGAATACAGCAGTGAACAAGGTAGCTCTGGTCCCTGTCTTCTGGGAGTTAAGTCATATAATGTGATTCTTTTTATTTCACATGTAAAATACAATTTAAAATACAATCTTATTTCAGGAGTTACTTAATAATTTAATTGTATTGAATAGAAGGATATTGTTTTGATAGTTTCTGTAGAGTACCTATTTTAGAGTTTCTTGTGGTGTGCCCATTTTATTGGTGTGGAAGGACAAGGACCCGAGAAAAGCCCCCTCCCCTTGACTGGTGAAGAGGATCTGTGCCCAAGGATGACAGGGTAGACAGAGTTGCTCCCCACCCCCAGGAGAGCCAGATACTGCTTTTAACTGATGCATTGTGGTATTTTCCTCTGTCTGAAGTTGTTACATCATTTTCTAAGGTATAATATCAGTACTCTACCTCAGAGCCTATTCCAGGATTGATTTTGAACTAAGCAGATAGCACCTTCCTCGGGAAATAGAGAGGAGTAGCAAAGAGCAAAGGGACATGTCGCAGAGTGTGGTGGTGATCGCCCTCCTCTTCACTAACGTAGGAGACAGTGGCACGAGGGCCTTCCCAGGTGCCTTAGAAAGCAGGAGCCAGGGCTGCAGCACAGTTGGCCTGTTGTAGTGAGAGAGAGACTGGTGTGGAGCTAAGTGCTGAAGACACCAGCTAGCCTTTGGACCGAGAATTGTGAAATAGATAATTTTTTTTTTTTTTTTTTTTTTTGCGGTATGCGGGCCTCTCAGTGTTGTGGCCTCTCCCGTTGCGGAGCAGAGACTCCGGACGCGCAGGCTCAGCGGCCATGGCTCACCGGCCCAGCCGCTCTGTGGCATGTGGGATCTTCCCAGACCGGGGCACGAACCCGTGTCCCCTGCCTCGGCAGGCGGACCCTCAACCACTGCGCCACCAGGGAAGCCCGAAATAGATAAATTTTTAAACAAAAATATGAAGTTTTAAAAAAGGACAAGGCACTCTCATTTGTAGTTGGCCTTTAAAAGGATTAGGACTCTAAGTAAACACTGGGGGGCAAAAAAGGAGCTGGGGGAAGAGTCCTCCAGGCAAGTGTAGGAACCCTGAGGCTGGACACGGGTGTGTTTGTGGATGGCGAGTGTAGTTAGTGAGCACGACCAGGAGGTGTGAGGGTGGGAGGTAACATTATGTAAAAGTTCAGATGTATACACAGGTAGAGGGAATGAGGTCAGGGACCCTGTGTACCCATCACCCAGGTTCAGCAGTTACCAACTCACAACTAATATTGTTTATATACAGCCCCACTCTGCTTGTGCTCCCACCACGCACTTGAGATTTCATTTGTCAACTATGTTAGTCTGTACTTGTAAGTCGGATATTGTTCTAAGGGCAATGGAAAAGCATTGGAGACCTTTTAAGTGAGATAATGATTTTTTTAAAAATCCAAGATTTAAAAAGATGACTTCATTTTGGGCTTCCCTGGTGGCGTAGTGGTTGAGAGTCCGCCTGCCGATGCAGGGGACGCGGGTTCGTGCCCCGGTCCGGGAGGATCCCACTTGCCGCGGAGCGGCTGGGCCCTTGAGCCATGGCCGCTGAGCCTGCGCGTCTGGAGCCTGTGCTCCACAGCGGGAGAGGCCACGGCAGTGAGAGGCCCGCGTACCGCAAAAAAAAACAAAAACAAACAAAAAGATTACTTCATTTTATTATATGAGAAACAGATTGTAGGAGCACAAGCCAGGAGAGCCAGTTAAGAAACATTAGTGGAGTTGAGGTGAGAGATGTGGTAATTTGCACCCTACGGTCATTACATGAAGACAGAACTGTGCTGGGATTTAGGCTGTGTTTTGCAGTTAGAGCCAATAGGTTGATGTGTGAAATATGGGAAGTTAAAGTTTGTTTAATTTACAATCAAAAGATAATATAAACTCAGGGTATGTTCTTACATAGAACGTTATTGAAGCCCCCAAATTTGACCAATCAGAACTCTGTGTATAGATTTAGACAGACATTCTGCTCACCATTTACAAATACAGGCAGCCCTCGGAGATGTTGCAGATTCAGTTCCAGACCACTGCAATAAAGCGAGTATCGCAACAAAGCGAGATACTCAAACTTGTTGGTTTCCCAGTGCATATAAAAGTCATGTGTGCACTGTACTGTAATCTATGAAGTGTGCAATAGCATTATGTCTGAAAAAACAATGTACGTACCTTAATTTAAAAATACTTTATCACTAAAAAATGCTAGTTAGTCTGACAACCCAGGGTTGCCATAATCCTCTGTTTGTAAAAAAAAAACTCAGTATCTGCAAAGTGCAATAAGTTGAAATGCCATAAAATGAAGTATGCTTGTAATGCATTCTGTACCTAAAAGAGAACATAGCTTAGTTGCCTCAATTATTTTTATGTATTTAAAATTTTTACTTTTTTACATAATTATTTTTAGTTATAAAGTATTTAACGTAAATATTCCTTGAAGACTTTGTTTTGTGTTTAATAAAAAGTCCAGCATTTAGTACCTACATCATAGGGTACTGTGAGATTCAGTACCAATATATGTAAAGCACTTAAAACAGTACTTGGTCCATTGTAAACCTTCAGTAACAGGCTATAAAAATAAAAATATATGTAAACAGAAGTGGATTATAAAAATGCTTTTCTGTTTCTTGTGTTCAAGAGCTACACTGAGCAATGTCAGTGGCATAGAAACAGAATTTTGGAGCTTAATGAAATTTCATTAAGCTATTCACAGATACTGGCCACTGAGGGTAAAACAAAAGAGTCATGTAACTGGTTATCAGGAGAGAAGCTGTGCAGCTTGACATCATCCTTGAAATTTTTAATTATTTGGTATATTTGGATTCCTGCTCCTAAAGCACCTTGGATCTGGGTTCGTAATAAGATTATGACAAAATAATTAGGAATGTTTGTAGCTAATTTCTACAGCAACAACCCATCATTGCTCCTTCACTGTAGAGTGGAATGTTACGTACGGGCTGTGCCTGGATTCCGTGCAAAGTACCTCTTGTACTAAGTTACGTAGAGAACTTAGTTCATCATTGATCTCATCTCATCTGAGACGGCAGGGATTCTGAATCTGAATTATAAGCAAGTTCCTTTTTTTTTTTTTTAAGCAAGTAAGTGTAAGTAAAATTGTCAATTATGTTTTTGGTTTAGCGTTTTAGAATTAAAGCAACTTAATTTTTTTTAGGATTGCCACATTATAAGGTTGAGTTAGTTAACCAAAGTCACACGAAAAAATGAACATTTAGGCAAAAGAAGTTTTGTGAAAAAAATTATGTAAGATATTCAGTTGATAAAAATGTATTGTTCATTGGTTCAATCCCATGATTTGCAAGTAATCATTTAACTAAATTTCCTTGTTTTGAGGCTGGTTGCAGAGTATACCTCAGACTGTATCTCTGAAGCTAGGGACTGTGTCTGTGTTCAGACACTTAGATTGTTATTGTCCGACACTTAAAGTTAATTGAGCATCATCATTAAGTGCTTAGTGTGTGTTAACTCATTTGGTTCCCACCCCAACCCTGTGAGGTGTAGGTTCTATTATTATTTCCATTTTACAGCTGAGGAAGCTGAAGAACAGGGAGGGTTAACTTGCCAGAAGTGACGTAGTAAGTGGTCCAGCTGGCATATGAACATAAACCATCTGTTCAGGGTCTGGACTCCTAACCACTTTGTGGCACTCATTAAATATCTGCATGAGTGAACGGATGGAGGATGAAAGCATGCATGAACAAATGGATGAGTGAAGAAGGAAACTATAAAGAGATTAGAAACTAGTGACAGAAAGACAGGGGTATGGGGAACATTAGCTTTCAAAACTCACATGGTCTCTATCTACCTTAGGCTCTAGTTGGGTAGCATCCTTCACAGTAGACTGAACAGATAAATAAAATAAATAGATGGATAGATAAAAGTGACCATGTTGAAACACTTCTGTGTTTTTGACCAGTGTGTCCTCAAAATTTACTTAGCATGAGACAAGGGAGTAATCAGATTTTAGACATTCAGGCATATCTAAGGTGTGAAAGGAGGAGGAGATGATGATTAAGATCTCCCTTTTCTTTCCCCAGCAGTTCTATCAGTGTACTAAATACAACCCCTGAAGAATCTAAGCCAAATCAGGTTGGAAGAGAATGTACAAATCAGAAGTGGAGCGTGGCATCAAGGCCTGATTCACAGGAAGGTTGCTGTAGTGGATGCTCCTCGACCCACGCAGATGCTCACATAGAGAAGGATGACTTACCTTAGACATGTGAACTGGGATTTTGTTTTTTTTTCATTAACATGTTCATCAAATTTCACATCTGAGTTGAAACAGGGTGTGTTATAAAGTCAATCATCTCTAATAATTTAAAATGGTCTGTGTTGTTTGTTTGGACTTCCCTGTCCCTCCCCCAAAGAGCTAAAATGTTAAATCTATTTAAAAGGATATAAAAGCTTTGGATATGTATTTTTAGTAACAGAAGCACCTGGTTCTGTGAATAAAGGAATGTATAAACGTCTGGATGCAAACAAAGCACTAGAATGAGTTTCCTCTTATAGGTATTAAAAATAGCACTTTTAGGAAACTGATTATTGTAAATGTTTAATTTTGTCTCATATATAGTTGGCATTGGAAGTTTAGCCTTTCCTTGAATGTATACTGTAGCTTTTTAACAAAGCAAGTTATATATTTATTATGTTTAGTGTGATTTGAAATACCCTCTTTCATATGTTTTAAATAAAGTGAAATTTATGTATGTTTTGTACATAGATATACATGATTATGTTAAGAGGCTTTAAGATTTAAAGATTTTACACATCCATAATTATAGTATTTCATGCCAATAAAATTTTTGTTAGTGATATTCTGTTTACAGATGTATTAGAGCCATTGCCACCTTATGTTTAAGAATTTTTTGAACCCATCTGAGCAATAAATACTGAAAAGGTATTCCATGAAGCCAAGTTCTTTAGATCATTAACATTACTAATGTTACATTTTGGAGATTTCTGTAGCATTAGGTTCTTTTAATATGCAGGATACTACAATTTTTCAAAGGATTATTGATTTTAGCGTAATAGAGGTAAGACAAGAGTACCTTTGGATGAAACAATTTAAGAATATTGGCTTAGGATATTTGGATGATAGAAGATATTAAGATATTTAAGATGTTTGGATGGTGATATTTTCTCTACCAGATGGGTACCCATACCGTAACACCTGTACCAGCAAAGGCTTTGTATAGTTGCCAGTAATTCTTTAATAATTTTTCAATGAGATATTTACTGATAAGGAAATCTGATAACATAAAAGCATCAGATTTTATAGTCCAGATATGATACTCTGGACAAACTTGTCATTTCACTTTCAGGACTGATTGCATGATTCTTCATGGTTGTTATTGTTATTATTATTGATAGTAAGAATAATGTAAGTGTGGGCCCAAGCACTTTCCTAGAATTTTCATCAGAAAGCTTTAAGTACCTAACTCTATTTGTCTCTGCATGTAGAAGCCTACACATACCCAGTCCTTGCTATAGGTATTGTAGTTTAGGCCCATCTGCCTTCCCATTTTCTAGCAGTTTAACCATTTGTATTCACTCACCTGGTTGTGGCTGTTCAGTTTAAATTTGTCATGTTAAAAAAGTACTTTTGTCGGGCTTCCCTGGTGGCTCAGTGGTTGAGAGTCCACCTGCCAATGCAGGAGAGGCCACAACAGTGAGAGGCCCATGTACTGGGGAAAAAAAAAAAGTACTTTTGTCATCCACTCACTCACTATATATATATAACTCTTTGGAGTTGCGTAGCAGCAGCCATTTTTTCAGGGTTAATAGCATATTATTGAGTATCTTGTAAGACATTAGTGAAAGTGCTCATGAGAAAGTACCACATTTATAGTCTCAAAAAGCTGGCTCTTGAGCAAAAGCAAATTAGTCACCACATTCAGCTTGGTGCATGCCCCTTTTTTACCATTTAAAAATATTAGAAATGATGCAGAATTTCAGAAGTAGTACTGTACTCCAAAGGAAGAAACAGCTGTGATATCGTTCTTTTGCTACTGAGCAATAACGTGATCAAAGAAAAGCAATCAAATTTTCTAAATAGGCAGTGATACATTTGTCAAGAATTGGGGTTTTCTTTTCAGGGCTTTCCATGATATACTTGGCTAGAAACAGTGTTCTAATTTTTAGAGTAATCTCTTTTAGGAATATTGCATTCCACAATGATGAATTTCTACAAAGCAGCATCAGTTTTTTGTTTTTTTCATTTTAAAGTTGGTTGAATTCTCATATTGGAGAGAGAAATTCCCTTGAGACTTACTTTGAAATCTAAGGTGTGAAAGAAACAGTAAAATGAAAGCCAGGATCATTGTGCTTTTGATAAAAGATCTGCCAGTAGTTGTATGTTTTACTTAACAGCGTAGAGTTTGCTTTACATTCCGGCTCCAGTGATGATTCCTAGTCATGCTAAACTTCCTAGAATGTTGAAACGGTTTCCATGCTGGATAACTCCTGACTCCACACATAAAACTCCTAGATTTTATTTGCCTTCCCTCTCTAGGTGTTTGCAGTTTACTAGTAATACAGCCGTGCTGCAGTCTTGCATTTAGCCAAGATGAGGTGAGAGAGAACCATGTTCACTTTTGCTTGAAAGTCTTCCTGACCATTTTCAGTGTCTTCTTCTTTATCAGGATGCAGATCTGAAACATTCCGTGCCTTATTTGTTTTTATCCATTTTGAATTTTCAAAGCATAAAGGTGGCAAAGAAAATTTAAGAGATTTTATTTCCTACTCTTAAATGTTTATATCTTCAATTTATGATGAGAAACTTAATAGAACAATCCTACCAGAAAATTAAGATTAAACTTAATAAATAGGTACTTTCTTGTAGAAGCAATGTATTAAATGTGTAGGTTCACGGAGCAATCCATGGCAAATTGTTTTCCTCATGGTATAATTAAAATACTGTCGTTACTTAGAATTGCATTTTTCATACTTTTGCTGACCAGACTTGTTCATAGGCCTATGGTAACACTTTTTTGGGGGAAACATATTCCATAGTACATGGTGAGAAGGAGAGCGCCCTAGAATCCAGTTTTGACCTGCCCTGGTGGAGCGTTTGAAAACGCCCGGAATGCCAGGAGAGGTTTTGCAGTGTGTACGCGCGGAACGCTGTGAGCTAGCAAACCCCTTATGTGATTGCCCTGTTGTAAAAGTCTTGAACACCTGTTGCCTGATGTAAATCATGTTCTTATTTCTAGATTGGATTTAAACTAAGTATGGGTCTTGGAAGTCTAGTAAATATACTTCTCCCTATGTTTGTCCTTAATTTTTTTCATTCTTTTCATAAGCATATAAAAGTAACTGCTGTGTGTCAGGGCTTATTACTACCTTTTGTTACTGGGGAGGGAAAGACAACTAAGCATGCTCCCTGCCACTGAGAATCTCTGGGTTGAGTGGAAGACCAGCTGTATAAACCTAAATTGTCATAAACAATGGGAGATGCTGTTCAGACATTCGGTCTGGTGATAAAACTTGGACTCGTTGTTCTGCTCCAGGATCACGTATCCGTCTCCTAACAGTGACGTGGCAAGCTTCTAGTTAAAGAGTCTTTGCATTATTTCCTATGGGAAGAACTATGTAATTAATATATTACTGTTTTGTTTTTGTTGGGTGTTGGGTTTTGTTTTTGTTTTCTACAATCAAAATACCTGCAAAGCAGCATTAAGAATTTCTGCCCACAAGAACATGTATTATTATCTAATAGAAAAAGAATTTACAAAGATTTGGGCCATGTAGATAAGGATAATAAGATAGGTTATTCTAGTCATTTCTCTAAATATGTTTTTATCAGGTTGGATGTAGATTAAAGTGGAATGGACTGATTAAATTATTTGATTTCTATAAAAATACTTCACTTGACTGGTTGGTTTTTTTGGTTTTGGTTTTGTTTTTTTAACATTTACAAATACCTGATTTCAGAGATCTTAGGAGGTACTGTAATGCCAGTGATACATAAAGATCCTGGTAGAGACCCTCTTATATTTTAGATTCAGAAATACTTATACCTCATATGACGCTTAACCCATAGTAAGCACACAATATTTATTAATGAGAGAGATGAAATACTAATGAAACAAGTAGCACATTACTTCATTGGCATGAATGGACTAAATTTCAGGTCAAAATCCTGAAACTCTTCTTTCTCAGGAGGGCTAGGAGCCTTTTGTTTTGGTTGATTTCCAGCCCTATCTAGCTTGGTTCCTCGCACAGAGAATTGGAATAGAGTAGGCCATTCTACAGTGAAAAACACCAAACTTGTGTGGTTCAATACAAAAATTGAATTCTTGCTCATGAAATGACCAGCGTGGATTGGGCGGTCTGCTCGATGGCCCGCAATGTTGTCAAATCGGGGAAAGAGCAGACCGGCAGGTGATGGTGGATATTAAGAGCCAGATCTGAAAGAGACACGCACATTGCTTTGTCCACAACCTAGACGTACAGCCTCAACCTAACAACAAACGACTGGGAGATGCAGAAAATGAGGCTATTTGGTGAGCACTGACAGCTCTGCTACATAATGTGCTTGATGTGTTACTTACTTTAAAAAAAAAATAACCAGCAAAACATATTGCTCTGTGCAAGGGATTTTTTACTGATTATTTATTAAAGCTTCAAATCGTCTTAATTTTTGGAAGGAATGTATTTTAAGGCTTCTCTTGCCTTCTCTAACCTTTTTTAATGTTTAAGTGGTAATTTTACACGTTTACTAAGATATAGTATACTGAACACATTTTCTTTTGATTCAACAACCCTGCAAAATAGAATATTAACCTTCCTATTTTTAGAGAGTTGGTAACAGACTCAGATATCAAGGGACAAATGCAAGCTCACATAATTATAAGTGACAAAATCAGAACTGAAAAACCCAGATCTTATCATCCCTAAATTTCAACTTATTCCAGACTGCTGTAGTGCCTTTTGGTATGGCTTTCTGAGTGAAATTGTTCAGTTCTTAACCCATAATCTGTCACCCTGTCATCTCCAAAGGTATTGATTGTTTGATCCACATACAAAGCTCACCCTTGTTTTTGTTAATGGTGACCATGGCAGTCCTATTCAGAACTGAATCTCTACCTTTTCAAGTTTAGGGCATTAAGGATCTAATTGAGATAGCCAATTTAATAGCAAATAATACTCTAACAAAAGGTCACTGAGTAATGCCAAGATATACCTAGACAGCCTGCTTTTTCTGCCGTGTCTTTTGTTCTCTCGTAGTGTGTGACTACAGTCACAGTGACCAAAAACATTGTTTTGTCCAATGGTCCAGTAATCTTTTGCAGATATCACCATGAAAAATGAATGTTAAAGTAGTAGAATTAAGTAACGTGTATGAATATTTTTACTCAATTTAGAAAGAACAGCTGCTTGCAGGGCAGCTGGAGATTTTCTAGTTTCCCTGCTGTGTCTGCATTTAGATATTCCGTTTTCTTGTTTCTGGTTTGTCAAGACAGTTTCCTGGTTACAGTGCTCCATTAAAGCAAACCACGCCCCAGCCCAGTGTACGCATTAGAAAAAAGCAGACTTTTGCACGTTCCCTAAAGCCCTCAGACTGAGACCCCAGAACCTGCCCTCCATTCCAGTTCTCTGGACCCAATTCTCTAATATACCTGGTGTCTAAGCTGAGGCGGAAGCTGTCCAGCTAGGGATGGGGTCAGACACTGCTGGTTCTCAACCCTAACAAGTGTCGGCACCTAGTCCTCTCCAGCCCTTACGTGTGGTCATTACTTGATTACAACATCATAATTAACTTACCCCGAATACCTGTGGCTCTAACTCTTTCAGGATAACCTTTTTTCCTGATTTTATATCAGTGAAAAGTTTCAATGAAACAGTTCTGAAAGAGTTGCCCAAGAGTGCAATGCTTTTATGGAGGATCAACTAAACTCTTTTAGCCTTTTTCTTTATCAGTCGCTTTTACCTTGAGAAGTAACTAATTGATAGATTATTTTTGGTAGTTTCATCCCTTTTTAAGCAAAAGGAATTAAATAGTGAAAATCTCCATAGAGTATTTGAATTTAGTGAAATCAGACTTCCCCAAACAGTTATTTCTTCTAGGCTTAATGCCCTAAAGAAAAAGAGAAATCCGTCAACAATTAGCCATACAAAACAATGTCATATGTTAGTTCTAAGAAGCTATTTTGATCTTAAAGAAACCATGGGAAATTTTAACTGGAATTAGAAAATTCAGCTTTGATCCTTTATTTCTGACACAGGATTGCTCATTTTTATCAAAGGCAAAGATTTGAGGAAATGACAAATTCAGTTCATGCTTTTAATTTAAAATCTATAAATTATTGTCCAAACTGAGTTGTTTTCAGTAGTGAAAGGGGAGCTGTTCATAATGAGGCCCATACCAGAGGTGTAAAGTGGGATGAACGGTCACCTTACTTGTGGCTGAAGGCTCCTCCAAGTAACCAGAACTCTGACTTGAGTTTCGACTGTTGAACCCTAATCCCTTCAAAACTACTCCCTTTAATTCATGCCTCAGGTACGGTTTCTATCAATAAAAGATGGAGTCAGGTTGTTGTCTATCTTAATGTACAGTCAGTTCTCCTAAAACACTTGGTTTAGAAGTGCAACGCAAAAAATCAAACTTGTCCCAGGGTGATTGATACATTAGGGGACGGTTTAAGCATAGTGCAAAATTTGCATTTGCTAATGCGTGATTCTGTCTGTGAGAAACACCAGATGGATACGGAAAACTACCCCCAGCTGAACTGAGCTGGGTAGAGACACATAAACCACGTAGACACCTCAAATATCCACCAGCAACTTCAGTTTACCACGTGTGTTACAAGCAACACCCACCCCTATCTGGCATTACAACTTCCCCTTCCATTTCAGGCAACTTCCTGCCGCCACTTTACAACAACTCACAAGCTACAACCTACCAACACCCCTTCCATAAGCAAACTTCCAGTCTTTTCCAAGGTCAGGTGCCGTATTTGTTGTGGTATTTATGTGTTTCTTAACCATTTAACATGTATAAAACGCTGCTGCTTGTTTTATTAGGATTTTTTTTTTTGAGTCACTGATGAAGTTTTTGAGTGTTGTGCCCATAATCCTATTTTCTCCAAACCCCCTGTGCTATTTACTGTGCGATTTTGCACATGGTGGTCTTAGGAGTGCATTTGTTGTGTGAGAGCAGAGCTGATAGAAAAGAGCAGCCTTCTGTCGACTCATTTATAACTCAGACTGCTGGAGAGCCTCTCAAAATTCCATGCCAACTTCCCTCAATCTACACATCTGTGACACAATCAAACTGCTTTTTGTGGGTAGACACTTACTACATTTTAAACAGCCCTTGCTGTGTTCCAGACACCACACTAAAGCCATAATAAGCAATTTCTTTTATTTCTCCCAGCAACTTTATAGGTAGGAGCTATAGTTATACCCACTCGACAGATGAGGAAACTGAAGCAAGGAGAGAGCAATTTGCCCATTGCCACACAGCTAATATATGGTGGAGCTACAGTTGAGCATAGGAATCACATTAAAATTATTTTATAGCGTTTTCTCTCAATCTGATAACATCTATTTTCCTTCAATAGTAACTTAAATGTTATGCCTATAAAGCTTTCCCTGTAAGCTTCTATAAGCAGGCAGTCACCTCTCTGCTTTCAGAATTGAACTTTCTTTTATTCTCTCAGCAAATGTTTATTGAGTTCCTAGTAGGATTGCAGTGCTAGGTGCTGGGGCTGTAACATTGAAGGTGACTTGGTCATTGTCAGAAACTAACAATCTACCAGGGGAAGCAAGCGAGTGAACTATTGAAGGCAGTGGGACAAGCCCTACCATAGAGGTGTCAGAGCGCTCAGAAAGTCAGAGAACGGGGGCAGCAGCTTTGACTGGGAGGTAGGAGATCAGAGAGGATGTTTGAGCTAAATATTGAAGAGTAGACATTCCAGGTAAAGGAAACAGAACAGTTAAGGTCAAGGGTGTGAAACCACAGAACCTTTATTGAAACTACAAGTGGTTCTGTTTGCACAGAGTAAAGGAGACCAGTGGGAGAGTAGGCAGGGACCAGGTTAAGAGGGTCTTGGATATAAGGGATTCTGAATTTATCCTAAAGGCTTGGTGATGCTATTGAATAATCAAGCAGGAACGTGACACAAGCAGACTGTGCCTCCTCTCTCCTTGTCACAGCGCCATGAGCATTCCTCTATTATAGCATTTATTACAAATGCCTTGATTGTGCATACCTCCATCGTAGGATTTATCACGATCCTAATTTCCAGATGGAAGCAATATGGAGAATTGCTGGAAGGAAAGCAAAGTGGAGATGAAGCCAGTTTGCAGTAACCCAAGCGAGAAGTGATTGAGATAGGGGGTGGATTTACAGGTAGATCTGATTGGATGGTGGAGTTAAACAAAGCACTCTACGCTGATTTCCCACTCAGGTAATGGCAGATGATAGAGTGTCAAGGACAGCCTTGGGAGGTCATGTGGGAAAGAGTTAACTCAGTACCCTTGGGCTACCTGTACATTACTCCCAAGAAAGTTCTGTCTTTAGGATTGGCCCTTGGCTGGCTCCTGGGAAATAACCTCTGAGGCCTTGGGATATTCTGCCCAGTAAGAATGTTTTTGTATGCCTGAAGCCTTGGGCCGTGCTGTACGGTGTGACCACATCAGTTCATTCTCACAATGTAACTCATGGTGAATGCCTGCTTTTGCCCCATGGGGCTGGCATCTGAGTAGCTGAGGTCATTCACATGGGTGCTCCACACCTATGTGACTGACTCCCAATAAAACCCCTGGATGCCAAGGCCTGGGTGAGCTTCCCTGGTCGGCAACACTTCACAGGTGTTGTCACACATCAGTGTGACTCCACTGGGAGAGGATGCCTGGAAGCTTGTGCTTGACTTCTCCTGGGCCTTTGGAGTTTTCCCATGTGCCTTTTCCCTCTGCTGATCTTAATCTGTATCCTCTTGCTGTAATACATCATAACCGTGAGTGTAACAGCTTTTCTCAACTTGCGAGTGCTAGTGAATCATCAAGCCTGAGAGTGGTCTTGGGGATCCCTGATGCAGGGATAATGAATTGTTCTGGGCATGCTGAATGTAAGGTGTCTGAAGCATCCAAGTTCATGTGTCCAGTAGGCAACTGGAAATATGGGTTTGGAAATCAACAAAGAGGTCTGGGCTAGATACTGAGTTCTGAGAAAACATGTAGGCACAGATGAGGTCCAAAAGGAGAAAGAATGAAAGGCAGAAGGTAGAGACTTGGATATCACTGGCATCTAAAAGGCACGTGTGTAAGCAGAAGACCCAGGAGTCTGGTTATCGACCATCCCTAGGAAGGAGAGAATTTTAAGGAAGTTCAGGCAAAGAGGTTGAATTCATTGAGAAACATCAAGTCTTCAGCAAAAGTGAATTTACAAAGCCATTCAGTATTCAACAACAGTGGATGAAGGTGGTTCCTCCGGCTTTGACAAGTTTCAGTCTTGGTCCTGTGCTCAGATAATCACAATGAAACTTATCCCTGCTAAGCCATCAAACTGCTGTGTGGCCAAGAAAGTTGGGATAGTTAGTTCCTATTGCCGACAAAAATTCACAGAACTGACCATGTTTAAGTCCATGTGAATGAAGGACATTCACCACTGGGACCACTGGTTCTATAACAAACAGCTCTTGTGTCATTGTGTAATAAATTCCAATAGATTTACATCTTTCTGCAAAGTACCTGCTTCTTCACACATTACCATCACTTGTCTTAGCAGATTCCACTTCGAACTGTACTGAATTCGTGTTTTCTCAATGTCTTTGAAAATGTCCTCACCTGTAATTGTTCCAGGCCAACTATTCAGAGGCTAATTCTTCCATCACTTCAAACCTGCTGTTGACCCCTCACATAACAGCTGGGCAGTATTTGTAACATCTGTTGACTCATCAAGTGCCAAGGAAAATCACTTGCCTTGGTTTTTAAAATTTACTGTCGATGTTTCTCATAATGTCCTCAGTTCTTTAAGTAACTTCTTGCCAAAACCGAATAACACGTGTCTTCAGCTGCAGTAATCAAATACTATCTGATTAACTCATCATTGGTAAACACTTCTTGCTTGGATAACAAATGAACTCCTTGGAAACTTAGTTTGCTTGCAGACTCGTTTTCACTTTTTATTTTTGTGAAGAAATTCTGCTATAATAAGGATTCCATTTTAAACTTAAAAAATTTTCTGACCACTGCTTTCCTGTGATGAACGTTTATCTAATAATGTTAACATACATTGTATTCCTTCAGCACAGATCATATCCTTGCATAATAAAACCATGCTTTTTTAAAAAATATTTTTTTAAATCGAAGTATAGTTGATTTACAGTGTTGTGTTAATTTCTGCTGTACAGCTAAGTGACTCAGTAATACACATATATGCATTATTTTTTATATTCTTTTCCATTATGGTTTATCACAGGATATTGAATATAGTTCCCTGTGCTATACAGTAGGACCTTGCTGTTTATCCATTCTATATATAACAGTTTGCCTCTGCTAATCCCCAGCTCCCAATCCATCCTTCCTCCATCCCCCCTCCCCCTTGGCAGACAAGACTGTCTGTTTCACAGACAAGACTGTTTTCTATGTCTACGAGTCTAAAACCATGCTTTGATATCTAATTTGATAGCAAAATTCTATTAAGAATACAACATTCAAAGTTCACTCCTCTTGTCTCAATTTGTCGTGATGAGTATACACAGGTAATAAAAGGAATTTTTAAATGTCACTGTATGGTGTAACCTGTGCCACTTGAAATGTGGACAAGGTGTGACTGCAGTCTGCTGTGCCCAGTTATGACTGAGCAGCCATGCAAAGAGACGAGGGCATCACACACAGCCCATTGCATCTCCTTGACTCTGCCATGTTAACATGGAAGCAGTCATAATGGGGCGTAAATGAATAAAAATGGTGGTGTTAATATAAAACTTAGGTTATGGTCACTGAAATTGAATTTCATTTAATTTTTACATGCCTCAAAATATTCTTTTCAGGGAGACAGTAGTGGGCTTGACCAGGTTTGGGGTCGCCATCCCAGCTGCTAGACTGGTCCTCAAGGGGTGTAACCAGCAATTCCATCATGGCAAAGTCATGTCTGATCCTGTCTATAAATGATGGAAACCCAGCTGGAAGTGACTGAGGCAAAACAATTTGGCAACTCATGTAAGCGTTGAAAAAGTGTTAGCAATGTGCCCCAACAGAACAGGATGCCAGCCTGTAGTTGGAAATACAGAGCAAGGGGTCCACCCAACAGGGAGAAGGAGTTGGCAAGCCCTATGGATGTGGTCAGGACCCCAGACCTATGGGCAGACTCCAGTTCCCAAGGCAGGGAACAGGTCAGTGGTTCTCATCCACAGCTATGTGGCAAGAAATTAGTTACAATAGAGTATAAATGCTTGCAAATGAATTCCTTTTAAAAATGTTATTTGGAGCAAATTTAAGCTTATCTTTACTATCATTCCCACATACTTGCATTTCCTTAGGTTTCTTGAGAGCAATCGAAGGGTGTAGGCTAACTGCTAACACAAAGGGTGTGTGCTGTGTATGTGGATGTCACCATTCCTGCTGGGCAGCAAGATGGCTTTCAAGAGGAGACCCACTGTGGTAATCCATCCCATGGGAGCCCAGAGCCCACCGCTGCAGAGACTGTGGTGACGGAGATGCAAGAAACTCTAACCCCCAAAAGCCCTTGATCTCAGGCTACCAATGGGCTGCCGGTATTGGTCAGGTTTGCTCCAGAACTCGATGGTTCTCAGCGGACCATCAGGTTGAAGTTTATCTCTTCTGCCTCTAGGTTACAAAATATTCTTTCCATTGAGGTTTGGGAGGAGTTATCCAAAGCTCTTCTTCTGCCTGCATTTTCTCCTAGAGTTCCTCAGAAAATGTTCTGCCTGATCCATTGCTGCCTGACCCTGGAAAGGGGTCAGAAATGAGGTCCCCAAAGCCAGGCTATACTGGGATTTACTTTCTGGAAGCTGCCTGTGCGTGTCGCCCTCCCGGTAGACCTTTCCTAATGCACTGTGGCAAAGTAAAGTGACAAGAATGGGGGCGATAATACTGCTGCCAAGAGTGACAGAGGCAGCCTTGGCACTTCTGCCTTCAAACTCTACCTTTTGCTCCGCCTACGTGCAGAGGGGACAGGAGGGCTGTCTCCTCAACCTCCTGTGCAGAAATCATATCTCCACCTCCCCAAAGCTAAGTGAATTTTCAGAAGATGAATTCTTGTGTCATGTAATTGGCTCTACTTAATATCTGGGGAAATAGGGGGAAGTAGTATTGGCTCAGTTTGGTGGGTCGTGTGCTCCGTGATGTCTTTGTGCGGGCAGAGTTCTCCCTCCCAACTGTCACCGACCACAGCTAGAGAAGGAGCTCAGGAGAGGGGCTGCTCCCAGAAGCCAGCAGCGGAAGGGCTGCCCCCAGGGACCTTGCAGGGTGGCTTGAGCTCCATTTCCAGGGGCTGTGTCTCCCAACTGGTCCTTGAACCTGTGGTCACCGGGACAGGAGCCACAGCCTAAACGATGCAACCCTGAACGCAATGGAGCCCTTGACAGGGGAGTAAGAAAGCCGTTTATCCTCCCCTGCACCTGGGAACGAACTTACATTTTCTGTTTCACAGACAAGACTCCTAAGGTGAAAACTCTCACTTGAGGTGAGTTAATGAAATAAACAGGCAAAAGTAAAATCCCCAACAGGATTACAAAAGAACTCTTATGTCTATTTTTGCTCCCAGGGCATTGCATTTTCACCTTATTCTGTTCCCCAACGGTCATCTCGAAACGTTTCCGGTTCTTGTTTTCAGGTTTGGAAGGCCTGTCTCCCCCCTGTCCATGTGCACCCCAGGAGAAACGTGGGTGTGGGGGAAGGTGGCAGATTACAGGTGCCCTGGTGGTCCAGTCAGACTGCCCTTTAGGATAACACGATCAATCATGTTAACAGGAGGGGTGGGATTCCCGTATGTTTGAGTGTGTACTGTAGGAACAGCCACGATGTACATAAATAAGAATGAGGCAAGACATAAATTATGTGGCTTAATAGAAAAATTCTTACTGGTTGCTCAGGCAGGTCAAAATTAGATGATCTCTTCTGTGGGATCAAGTATAAATATTCAGGTCTTACAGATTGCTTCCATGTCCTAACCCACCTCAGGGCTTAGTCTCTGAAACTGATCAAGAAAGCTGCAGTCTGTAGACTGGAAAGTATTTAGCGTCAAACTGGCCATTCAATATTTATGATGGCTCAGGTCAGAGCATCTCCACAAACACTCCCTGACAGAGATAATCATCCCACCAGTTCTGAAAAATAGAATGTTAATTTTGAGTGACTCATTTAACATCGAAGCAAACTATTAAGTTGTCTATTTTGAAATTCCAGTATATAAAATTTTCAAAGGGCTTTAGAAGCCATTTAGGATGCATGTTCAGCTCTGTTATGGAACATGAAGAACGTTATTAAAAAGAAAAAGATTCTAGGGCTTCCCTGGTGGCTCAGTGGTTGAGAGTCCGCCTGCCGATGCAGGGGACACGGGTTCGTGCCCCGGTCCGGGAAGATCCCACATGCCGTGGAGCGGCTGGGCCCGTGAGCCATGGCCGCTGAGCCTGCACGTCCGGAGCCTGTGCTCCACAACGGGAGAGGCCACGACAGTGAGAGGCCCGCGTACCACAAAAAGAAAAAAAAAGAAAAAAAAGAAAAAGATTCTAAATGCATGAAGAATAAGGGGCTCATTCTCCCACTCCTGAACGTTTAGAGCAGAGTCTGAGAACCTCTATCCCTTTCTCCTTGTCCCCTGCATGGGGAGAGGCACGCCCTGGAACAATTCCAAGGAGATGCTTCTTCCCTATCTTCTTCTATTGGAGATGATGCATGGACAGGTGGGTTAGAAGCTTATGGGCTACAGTCCAGTCCTGTCACGGTCAAGCTGTGTGCCTTTGCGCCAGTTGTTTGGTCTCTCCAAGCCTCTGCCACTACATGGTGGAGGGATTGTCTAGTTGTTGGGAGGCAAAGATATTGAATAATATCCTCTGAACTGAGAAGGAATTTTGAGATGGAAAAAACGAAGCGGGCAACTCCATAAAGTGCAATATGAAGCTTATTATGGGTAACTTACACACAGGCAGGAAGGATGGGGTGGATAGATGATGCAGACATATTAGCAGTTGCACTCCGAACCACCAGGGGGGTACAGCAGGATTTAAAGGAGCGAAAGCTAAAAATTGAATCTGACTACCCAGTGAGAAGCCCAGTTGGCGCTGACTGGAACTGGGGATTTTTCCTCCCCCCGGGAGTCTCATGACCATTAACCATCTGTGTTAGCAAAAGGCATTCTTCCAGTTTTCATATCAGATGAAGGTGAGGGTAAAAGGTGATAGTGAACTCACCTAGCTTGGGCACAATTCTTGTGACTAGGCTAAAGTTTAGTGCTCAGGGAGGGGGCAGGACTGGGGTCCTGCGACGGAGCTGACAAACTGGTCAGCCACACACTAGTTCAATGCCGAGTCATGTCCCCCATGAATCTCCCCATCCTGCTAGCAGGGGAGGCTTCCACACCGATGGAGGAGGATCATAAGGAGGTATAGCATTTCCAAGGTTAGAAAATTTGCAAATGCAACTTCGAGATTCATTTGAGTCTCATAGCAATCACGGAAGCCTAACCTCCAAGCAAATATTACTCTTCCCTACCGGAGCTGAACGAACTGAGGTCAGGTAATTTCAACAAACTGGGTAATGCTATTTGAGGAGTCAGCCCTGATGTGGAAACGGGCTCGTGAAAGAGAAGACAGAAAGGCCAAACGGCAGAGTGAGGGCCTCCAGCCCTTAGAAACAAGGCCTGGCTGCCTCTTGGCTTATCTTATACATAATATCGTGTATAGCAAAAGACACTAGAAGAAAAGAAGTACTTTAATCATGTGCTTATTTCTAAAATGATGGGATTAAAGATGTTTTATTTATTTTCATCTTTACGATATTTAAATGTTTTCCAAAGTTTTTTACAATGAATAAGCATGACTTTGGAGAGGAGAAAAAAATAAGTGGTATTGCAAAACACAAAAAACAAAACAACACAAGTGGAGGGAAATATGGATGGAGAGGCAAGAAGGTGGGAAATGAAAATCAAAACCCAAACCAAAAACTGGTCTCGGAAAACCAGGGCGGGCCCACTCAGACTCGCTCCACCTGCATCCCGGCTTGCGGAGTCTGAGGCCCCTCGGCCGCCTCGCCCCGCACCCGCGCGCCCCTCCCCTCGGCCCCGCCAGAGGGCGCCCTGGGGCCGGCCCGCCGCGTCCTCGCCCTTCGCGTTTCTCTGGGTGCTTCTCCGCTGGGTGAGGAGAGAGCGCTCCCGGGCCGCGGGCGAACAGGAAGCGCCTGTGCACAGCGACGCGGGATCTGGATGCAGCACAGCGCACCCGCGCCTCACCCGCCGAGCACCGCGGCTCTACACCGTCCAGTCCGGCGCGCGCACGGCCCCGCCATCTCCCCGCAGAGAGCGCAGCGGGCAGCCTCGCCAGGCCTGGGTGCGATGCCCACAGCTGCGGGTGGCCCTCGAGGCAGATCCCGGCCCAGGTTTCCTCCTACCCGTCCCCGCCAGGCTCCTTCGCCCAATTCCCCTCCCGGGCGCTCCAGCCTCGCCCAGAGGCCACTCTGGGTCACCTCTGCGCACCAGGGCACACCCAGGGGAGTGCATGACAAGATGCCACTTCCCCCAAGAGTGATTGCATTGCTTTTCACACTAAAACAAAAACAAACTTTAACAAAGAGGGAAGTAATACACACATAGTAATATGTGGTTGTGAAAAATCCAAATAACCCGTGTGTGTATTTTAAAAAATCAGTCTCCTTTCACCACCGTCTTACCAACTCCCTTCTCCGTAAACAGGTACTAGCGATAGGTTCTTAAATGCATTCATATACATATAATAAGTATACCGTTGTGGATATTAGTGTGTTTGCCCATCCGACCATCAGTCCATCCATCCATACTTTAATGCATGCATCTATCCACCCATGGAACAATATTAATCGAAACGTTAACGGTGGTAATTTTTAGGTGGTAGAATTAAAACGATTCTTATTTCCTGAATGTTCTACAGTGAAAATATGGGTGCAGGGGGAGCTGTTACTATTTTTAAATCTATTTCCTCTCTTAAGGCTGTCCTCACCTCTACAATAAATGAACTAACCCTCAGGGGCATCTCTGAGTCTCCCCATCTTACTGGAGAGATCATCGTCATCACCATCTCCCAGCTTCACCAAGCAGCGCTCTGGTCTCCTGGTAACAGACCTGAAGGTTTGTGTCTCGGTGATTAATGACTATGATGGACTTGGCTACTGCCTACGATTTTACCAGTTTCAAGAGCAGATTAATCGGAAAACGTTCGCTGCTGGCTTCTGGGAAATAGCAATAGAATCACGATGATAGTGTTATCTGTGGATTAAGAACTTATACGAAGAGGTATGTTTTTTTTTTTGTGATTCTTGAAAAGTGATTTTGAAAATTTTCTTTGAGTTTTGGAGGCCAGAGAACCCAAGTTCTTATTTAAAAGCTTGTTCTAACCAATCCTGAATCTTTATTGTCTTTGGGAGTTATGTAGCTTAGCCATTACAAGGTTCCTCCTTTCCTTCCCAGTGTTTGAAAAGCAGAAAGGGGTTTGGTGCTCTAACCTGAACACATGGCACCCAACATCCATTTCTGGGATGTTTGTGAGGGGCAGACGTACAAAGCCTGAGAGGGTCCCCTGCAACGTTGCCACGCAGGGGTAGTTTGACTTTTGCCTGTGTAATAGATTTATTAAAAATACATGTATTAAAAATCACAATTTTAGGGCTTCCCTGGTGGCGCAGTGGTTGAGAGTCCGCCTGCCGATGCAAGGGACACGGGTTCGTGCCCCAGTCCCGGAAGATCCCACATGCCGCGGAGCGGCTGGGCCCGTGAGCCATGGCCACTGAGCCTGCGCGTCGGGAGCCTGATTGAATAAGCACCTGCTTCACCACCAGCCAGTATGATCTGGGCAGGGAAAGAGAGGATAGGAAAGCAGACCCACCCAACCCTCAGGGAATTGACAGAAATCCCAGTGTGTTTCCAAGCTTGTGGGAAATGCATTAGTCCAGGGATTCCTAGACTTTTACATCGCACAGACAAAATTCCAAAATAAATTTAGGGATGGTGAAGTATGCCAACTTTTAATTTTGCCAAGTAAGGTCATTGAAAAAGAACCTGTCGTCTACTGGCACTACTGTTTTTTATAAAAGAAAGGACACATTGACAACAAAAGACATGATCTCAGAATAGAGGAGTGTGTTTTAAAAATTAATTTTGCATAATAAAATATTTTACCATATTTTCCTTAACTTTTCATTTTTTGCCCATTTTCCTGTCTTAGTTCCAAGAGCACAAGGACTGTAATTTAATCTTTGTTTGATGGGGGTTATTCTTACACTGTTTTAGGGCCACCATGATGACTATTACTGAACAATATAGTACATTGAGGTGAGAAATATTAGCTATTTGGCCGAATTTACACTAATCCTGAATTTATACTAATCATAGGATCCTATACTAATCCCGCACCCAAACTTTCCAATATGGGGAAGCACACCACCATTTATTTTAATTTTAGATTGCTTTTGTTGTTTGTGTTGAGCTTGGATTTATATGCTTCCTAGATAATTGAAGGTCTTTTTACTTGGATTCTTGTCAGTTGAAGACCCTCTGCTAGTGACCACCCAAAGAACTGAGCGCTTTGATATCATATTCTTTGGCCTAAAGTATTTTCCAAATTACAATTGTTGAATTTCAAGAAACCAATGCTCCAACGATGGGTTATACTAGCCAACGCCTTAAAATGAAATGGGGGAGGAGGAGACGATGGGAGGCAGGGAGATGGGGAGGGCAAGGAAAGAAAAAAAGGGATGGAGGCAGAGGAGAAGGGGAAGGACAACAAAAATCAACTGAGATGAAAAGGGTGCTGTATACAAACAGATTTTTTTAACCTTTCCTAGAATTGCAGCAGATCCTGGGACCAAGAATCAACCTCCTATTTCTTGAAAGCAATCAGAAAGGCATTAAATCACCCAGAAGTTGGAAGCGGTGTGTCAGAGAGGATTCCCTGATCTGTCAGTGTTTACGACATATATCTCAACCTGCTGACATTGTCCAGCCCCAGGCCTGGTGGAATAACTACAAGGCAGCTCCCTGGATAATGAGGGGGCAGGAGGTTTTCGGGGCACAGGCTGTACTGTATTACAGAGTAGTAATGGAAACCTTAACCTTGAATATGACTTTTTTTTTTCAGACTGAAAATTTAAAGTATGTCAGCCAGGGAAATGAAAAGCCTTTAGCGGTTTTATCTTGTCTTGAGACCCAGAGAGTTGACCCAGGTCCTGGATGTCTGGGAAAGGGATTCATTTGCAGCCTCGAATTTCTTGAGCTGCAATTCCCAAAGAACCTTCCATCAGAATGGACTTTGCAGAGAATTCATACAACCTTGGCACTTCCCCAGGCTTTATCCTTGACTTGGTTCCCCCATTCTTTTCTGGTCAAGTTATCCCAGATTTGTGTCTGCAACTGTCACTCAGACACACACACTGCAGCCCCTGACTTCTCTCCAGAGCTCCATGCCTGTTGTCTCCCATCCAACAGGCATCTTAAACTCAGCAGATCCCCAATCAAATGGACCACATTCTCCCCCCCCAGCAGCACCCTCCCTCACTTGGTTTACTTTGGGCAGCTGCACTGTCATTTACCAAACTGCTCGAGCCAAAACCTCAGCGTCAACCTAAACTCCATCTTCTTCCTTCACTGCAGTCTCCCCATGGTCACCGAGGTCTGTCCTCTCCTACGCTACCGTGCCTCGCTCTTGCATCCTCTTTGCTCCATTCCCCTGTCCAGGCCCTCAGCCCCTCTCACCTGGACCGGGGAAACTGCTTTCTAACTGGTTTCTGGGTCACAGTACCACCCCACCAGAACCTGTCCACATAGATGTCAGGAAGATCTCTGTAAAACACAGTTCTGTTTCCATCTCTCTCCTGCTTAAACCTCCCTGGTAGTTCCTCATTGTCAGTTGGATAAAGTCCAAAGTGTTAATACTTGCCATGTCAGATCAGGTCCTTCCCACCTGACTCCCATCCACCCTAGTGTCCTCCTGGGACATTCTCTACCAGGCATCCTGCGGGAGAGACTATAGATAATCCGCTGATTTACATTCTCCCCTCCTTCCTGATTAAAATAATAATTCTTAATTATATTTGCAAGTCTTTTGTGAGGTTTGATGTGGCCGAGTGACAAGTTCTGGATAGTGGAATGTTAGCAGAAGTATCATGAGAGAATTTCCGAAAACCTTTCCAGGGGACGCTGGTGAGCATCTTTTGCTCCATTTCTTTTGCTCCCTCTCCACCCTCCAGCCCGCAACTCAAATGTGATGGATTCCATCTTGGACCATGAAGATGAGGGACACACCCCAGGGGAGGAAGAGCAGCAAGCTGGATGGTACCATGGAGCAGGACTGCCAGAGGCCTGACTACCAAGCTCTGGAACTTTCTGCCAGAAATAAACTTCTAACGTGGTTAAGCCATTGTCATTTTGAGTGTCTGTCCCTTGCTGCTGAACCTAATCATAGCTGATCTAGAATTTGGTACCGGATAGGGGATGCTGCAGGTAACCCCACACTTATATTTTTCTTTCTTTATGCTCCAGAGGGACTCAAGGAGCCAGCCAACCCCCCAGTGTTTAAATTCTTCACTCTCTTATTACCATAACCAACATTCTGGTTTCATAGATACTTTTTTCCCCAGGTGAGCACAGGGATAATTTGCGTAACTGCTCCGCCGCTGCATACCGCACACTGGTAGGTTTTGCAAGTGCGCCTGATTGGCAGAATCACATCCAGAACCATACCTTCAAGGCATTCTGGAAATATGGCTTTATTTCCAGTTCTGCAGAGCAGGCAGCACCCTGGGAAGGCATGTGGAGTGCATCAGTCCAGACTGTTCATTCTGCACGTGCTCCTCAATCCAGCCCGGCACGACAGCTCTTCTTCAGCAGACTTGCCAGGATGTGCTTGCCTTCTTTACATCATTTCTGCAATTCCTTCTGCCTTGAATCTTGCCTTTCCCCCTCCCTCACTCCTCTGCCCCGGTGAGTTTACGCTTATCTCTCAACCCCTGGCGGAGCCAATCCATCCTACCTGCTGTGGGATCTGTGCAGCGCTTGGAATAATCCAGTTACTGTCCTTAAGTGAAATATATTATTGGCTCACAGATCCCTCTTCTCCACTAAAAGGTGAGCTTCTCAAGGACCGAATGAAAAGCGACTGTTGCATCTGTGCCCTCTTCTGCCTCCTACTTCTATCCCAGTCTGGCAGAGGCACTGAGGAAATGTTTGTTGAACTAGTGAACATTGACAATGGCTCCAAACTAAGCTACCTCCTCCCTCAGACTGCAGGGTTCAGAGTAGATTCCAGAACATGTATATGTACGGCTGAGTCGTTTTGCTGTGCACCTGAAACTATCACAGCATTGTTAATCAGCTATACTCCAATATAAAATAAAACGTTAAAAAAAAAAAAAAAAGTGGACTCCAGAGTAGAACCAGCTGTGTGTGAATCTCGGCTCTGCTGGGTCCCAGCTGGGGCATCCCGGGAATACTATGTGACATCTCTGTGCGTTAGCTTCCTTCTCTGTGACATGAGTTCAATAACACCCACAGGGTTGTTGGGAGGATTAAACGACGGTACCTGTGAAGCATGTGGTACAGCACCCAGCACACACATGGAACTCAAACATCAGCTAGTATCATTTTGTGGGTGTCGCTCTCTTGCGTGCTCTTCACTTTCCCTTCTTTTCTCCTCTCTCTGTACTTTGCTTATCAGTAACATTTCAACACAACGAACATTTTCCGAGCCCCGGCACCGTGCCAGGACAAACACAGCCTTGGGGAGCTTGCTGGCTTTCAGGGAGGCAGACACAAACCATGAGCCCCAGCAAAACATGGCACTTGAATGATGGGAGTTTTTCACCAGTTTCCATGGAAGTGCAGGGGAGAGAGGCAGTCACCGCTGTGGATAGGGGGTCGGGGTGGGGGGAGGACAAATGATTTACAGAGGGGGGGTGGTGATTCTTGCAATGGCTTTCAAAAGAGGCGTGGGAGGAAGAGGAGACTTCTGGGCAGAGAGAATAGCGTGTGTAAAGGCAGGGAGATGTCCAACACACAGTGTGGCTTAGAGGACTACCAGTAAAACTAGACCAATGGTTCCCACACTTGAGCTTCCATCGGAATCCCCAGGAAGCCTGGATAATGTGCAGATTGCTGGGCTCCTCTCCCAGAGTTTCTGCTTCACTAAATCTGGGGTTGGGCCTGAGGTCTTGCATGTCTAACAAGTTCCCAGGCGGTATTCGCGTTGCTGGTCCAGGACCACGCTCTGAGAGCACTGAGGGGCCAGAGCATGATGGGGGAGTGGGGAGCAGGGAATAGTGAAAAGGAGAGCTGGGCTTCACAAGCTAGCTCAGGCGTTTAGATTCTATAAACAATGACAACAATACTTAAAGAGAAGAGTACACAATCAGATCTATGTGGCCCGAGTGGACGTTAAGGGCCTATGACTTCAGAAGGGAAGACTCGTGCGGAATAGAATCCAGGTGGGCAGTGGGTAGTCTGTGAGTAGCTTGGCACAGAGCCCAGTCCCCAGCCGCTCAGCCCGAGCCTCTCTCCCTGGGCTGCTCCTTTCCCCTGAACACAGAGGAAGAGGTGCTTCTCTCATCTCCAGGGTTAGGGCTTCTGCTCCTGCCTTCCATGCCATCACCGTCTCCTCTGGACTCATCCTCTTCCAGATAGCTTCAGCCTTTTTTTCTGCACACCCCTTCCTGATGGGCATAGTTTAAGCCAAACCTTCAACCATATAGCACTCCAGGAATCACACTACCCAGCTCCTTTTGGCTGCTACTATTAATACATTTTTTTAAAGCCAAAAACATCTCAATGAATGGTCATCACCTGCCCCATTTCCTCACACCCGGTACCTACCCTCTGAGTCTCATTCTGCACCAGCCTAAGCAGTGAGATAGCAACTTGTTTTTCTGGTTTGCTTTACTTGCATCAGCCTTGCTTCTAGGAAATCCATGTGACAGAATATATTATTATTTTCCTGTTAGGAACAACATAATCCAATTTGTCTAAACTGATGGAGTCAAAAAAAATTTGAGACTTATGTAAAGTATAATTCCATAGAGACATATGTCTTAAGATTTCCTGGTCTGTCTAGAGCTATGTTCCTTAGAAACAGGATTTATCCACCTTTGTATTAACTACTGTAAGGAGTGTCTATGAATTATCCATCACTTGTTTCTACATTTTAAATTGTTTAAAGGCTTGAGATAGGGGAATTCCCTGGACGTCCAGGGGTTAGGAATCTGCACTTCCACTGCAGGGGGCACGGGTTCCATGCCAGCGCATGGCCAAAAAAGAAAGAAAGAAAACATAATAAAGGTTTGAGATAAAAATGGGGCCTGTTGGGTATTGGGAGCATGAGCAAAGCCTATTCTTAAAGGTTCTTTATTCAAATGTTGTAAACAAATATGGAACAGCCATTGAACCCAGTTCAAGCCCTTGGATGTACAACAGGGATTGTTTTACTTCCTGAACAGGAAGTTTTCTGAGTGTTGCTTAGAGCCAGAGATCTCACACTTCTGTGTGAACTTTTCCCTCTCTTCTGGACCATTTATATATCTGCTGCAAATCCTTGATGTCAAATAGTCTTTTCACAGGTACCTTCCAACAGTGAGGGAATTGAAATATCTCCAAAATCAATTTCTAACTCAGGCAGAATGCCTTTTATAATGTCAATAGTCAGAAGAGCTAGGAAATTCTAGAAACAAACAGAGGCCCATTGCCTATCCATAAGTTTGCTCCTTTTTAAAAGTTTTTTCTCCACTTTATTCCTGCTGCGACTTTGCAAAAATACATAGCTTTCTCAGCTTCCCTGAGAGCGGAACTAACTTATTTTTCTAATCAGTGGGAACACCACCAATTCTTCCATGATTATCAGAATCTTCTGAGGTTAAGGGCTTCTCTATTTTGAAGGCAAACAACTTCTTCTTTTAAACATAGTTCCAGGTCCATTTACTTGATTTGATTAGGGGCACAGAGCAGAAAGCCTGTGATCTTAGCTCCCACGCTCCCCTTCCCCTGGACCCCCCGGAGACTAACCCCCAGTGTGCAGGTAGAGCCCAGCCTGTGCCGCATTCCTGAAGGAGCCCAAGATGCCCATTGAGATGGAGCTGGGGGAGGGGCAGGAAAAGGAGAGGAGGAGGCCTCTCTGTGCCCCCAACTCCAGCGATCATCCCCAAGACAAAAGAGAAAATTGGCTGTATTATTTTTACACTTGAGGCAATTCAGTGAAATCCAGGCCTTTACCTTACCGGTTTCATTGCTTTCTCAAGTGCAAAATCTTTAGTGGTCATTTAAAAGCCACCGGAATATTTTCTCCTTTACACTGGTTCCTGCCAACTTGAAACTGGCTTTCTCAGTTCTCTCTTTCTCATCGGGGAGGAACTCCGTCAGACTTCTGCCTACAGATGATAAAACCCTTCCCCATGTCCGCACCAGATCTGTCCTCCGAGTCCAGGTCGGGAGGCTGGCTGAAAGCAAGGGTGACCACGGGGACACGGGGATGATCCCAAAGAGCAATTAGGCTGCTGCCCAGGGCCTGGTGGTTCCTGAAGCTCATAGTTTTTCAGAACTGCAGTGGTAGGGAATTGGGGAGGCAACTATGGTAAGTGAAGATCTAAAACGACCTGAATGTCCTCAGGTATGACATGGAAATGTTCTCCAGCTCTCTGAGAGCTGTCCCAAGGTTAGCACATTAGGGCCTGGTACCAGACAGATACTGGATAAATACTTACAGGATGAATGAATAGACACACTGCTAGAATGAACTAAACATAAATACTAGGGATGTTCTTATATTTTCTTTCAAATGTTTTGATTTGAAGAATGTCTTAGCCATTTCCCCCATCTTGTTTCCAGATTCAATCTCCCCAAGTTCATGAACATGATGGTTACTAGCCCAAAGACCCCTTCATACCATGAAAGCTTCATACGCCTTCATACCATCAAATCTGACTGCTATGATGGCATCCCATCTCTCTGCCCCTGTTAACTTTGAGCACACCAGTGGGAGGGTTGGAAATATTTATGCCCCTGAAAATACGTCGAACGCTATAATATTCTCAAGGCTCTCTACCTGCTGCTTGTGACCACCAAGAAAACAGTCTATGAACTGCAGAGGTGGGTGTGAGTGCTTCCCTGTACTTGCCGACCTTCCTCCCAGCTGTGAGATGGAGATCATCAGATGACAGGATGAAGCCCTTGCCAACAGAAGGTTGTGAAGACCAGTGGGACTGGAACATGAATGGCTGCTCAGTCTACACTCCGGGGGTCCCAGGACGAGAGCTTCCCAGCACCTTCCCTGGACCAGCACCCCAGGGGGCATGGCACTCAGCGCCCACTCTCCTTAATCAGTGTTGTACTCATTTGATCAGTGGTTTTCAAACTCTGTCCTACACAATCTGAGATGTTCTGCCCAGGAACCATGGTGAGGGATGGTGTGTGAGCAAAAATTCAAGCATTCCCTCTTCTAAATTGAACAGCCCCACTTTTTGTTTTTTAATTGATTTTGTATGTTAGGTTTCTGCTCTTTTATGGGAAGGTAATGCTCCGTTCTTCAAACAACAACGATAGCTCACGAGGCCAAAGATTAGGGTTCTAATGGTTCTAACATGGGACTCTGCTCCCTATGGGCACTTAACACATGCTCATTCAATTGAAGAGGCACTGCCTTCTCTGAACTTCATTTCCAAATTGAAACACTTGGGACTGAGTTTCCATTCCTGTGACTCACTGTAGGAAAACTGAAAAGAACCTGAAGTCACCCATGTCTTTCTGCTGTTGTTTACCCAAATCGACACCTGTTGTTTACCAAACACCTAGCTTATAGTAAGCACTCAATGCATGTTGTTGAATGGATAAATGACTAAATGAATGATGTGTGATCCTGCACAAGTTACTTGCCCTCAAATGTAAAATGAGCCTAAATCCACCTTTTTTGCAGTGTATGGTGAAGATATAACGAAAGAAGATGGGTAAATTGTTTATCACATAGTAGGATCAACGAATATTCACTTTATTCTCTTCCCCTTCATGTAAACAGTAGACCTTATTCTCTCTTTTTTTTTTTTTTTTTTGTGGTACGCAGGCCTCTCACTGTTGTGGCCTCTCCCGTTGCGGAGCACAGGCTCCGGACGTGCAGGCCCAGCGGCCATGGCTCATGGGCCCAGCTGCTCCGTGGCACGCGGGATCCTCCCGGACCGGGGCACGAACCCGTGTCCCCTGCATTGGCAGGAGGACTCTCAACCACTGCGCCACCAGGGAAGCCCCGACCTTATTCTCTTTGACCCTTTTTTCCTGCAAGGAAATCACTTAATCTGATGGAAATAATTGATGGACCAATCACATATGATTTCCATAAACAGGGTAGGAGGCCTAGCCTTCATACTTCTGTCCATACAGAACTTGGCCAGATGCCAATGTAACTAATAAATATACTGAAATACTGTACAAGTTTGGGATACATAAGAGCTTTGAGTGATTACTTTGATGATGGAAAGTTATCATGTGATACCACAGCAATAAAGCAATTTAATTACTTTTCTTCATTTAAAAAAATAGATGGTGGAAACCTTACAGCATTTAGATGAGAATAACCACCATGGAGTCCATAAAGATGTTGTACATAATTACCTAGAATTGGTACTTCTCACTCACAGATCTACCTGGGAGACCTTAGATAATATTTAGAAGCAATTTGGGGATAAGATTCAATATAGGTAAAACTAGATTAGGGTTATATCACTTGATCAGGGATCTTGTAATGGACCATGATGAGATAAATTAACAGAATTCTACAGATGTGGAGGCATTGACAGCCGAGTGCACAGCTACTAGCATGAATTTGGGACTCATTCAAAGCTTTGAAAGTTAAACTACATGGTGGTGAACTTAACAACATGGAAACAAGTTTGCTCTTCTCCATGACCTATGATCTTGTCAAGGCTGATGATCAACTGCTACATGTGGCCACAGTGGATAAATCCTAATTAGGCACCTTTTCAAAAAAGTATAGACTAACAGGGAAACTAATAGTTCCTTTAGCTTTGAAATGGTTTTTAAATGAGAGTTCAAAGCCAAGTGATCAAAATATGTTTTCTAGCTAACTCTTTAAAATCGTGCTCTATTCCAAAGGACACTACATCTTCATGAGGATAAGTTATGCTGTGCTTTGAATTTTGGAGGTATTGAGGTTGCAACGTTGGGAGAAGATTATTGTTTGAAAAATTTTACGAAGAACTAGGGAGAAGGGACAGATATAGAGCTGTTCAGACCAACTGCAGCCAGTGGACCCTTGCTGGTTTTTTTTTTTTTTTTTTTTTTTGCTGTACGCGGGCCTCTCACTGTTGTGGCCTCTCCCGTTGCGGAGCACAGGCTCTGGACGTGCAGGCTCAGCGGCCATGGCTCACGGGCCTAGCCGCTCCGCGGCATGTGGGATCTTCCCAGACCGGGGTACGAACCCGTGTACCCTGCATCGGCAGGCGGACTCTCAACAACTGCACCACCAGGGAAGCCCCCTTTGCTGGTTTTGAGTGATTAACTCTGAAATGCTCTGAAACCATCAGCTTCAAAATCTACCCCAGATTTTTTGTGAGGGATGGATGTTGTGCTTGATGAAATAAAATTCATATTTTAAAACAAGACAAGAGAAATCTAAACAGAAAATTTTTTCTCAGCCCATTTGGGCCTCCTTTCTTCCCTACAGTGTGCACTGTTCATCTGCATTATTCATTAACCAGACTACCCCAATGGCAGAAATACCTGCTCCGCCACAAAGATCAATTTTCTCCTTTCTCCAGCCATGTAACTCCTTAGAAGATAACATTCCTTTCTCAATCCTGTAAGGGGTCACGATGACCCACCACTCACCTTGTGCGTGCAGACTCTTTGGTGAACTTTATGTACAATGCCAACATCTCACTTCCCTTAAAGATAGTGATTGGTGCAGAACAGATGGGTCAGATGACCTGGGGAGACATGGGGCCACATCTTTTGGATGGTCTTAGCTTAAATACTTACTTATGACCTTATTGATGTCACTAGCTATATTACTTGTATTCTGCCTATTTTGCAAGATTATTGCTCCTTGCATTATCAGCTGTGTGACTGAACCACCGATAAAAAAAGTAATGACTAGAGGACTTGAAACAATTGACCAAATATAGAGTTCTATAAGAGCAATGATTTTAACAGTGTACCTCTAGTTATGGGAAGAAGCAACAAGAGGGAAACATTTCCTGGACCAAAACAGGCTAGGAAAACAGGCTGTCCAGGGGCTTTTAGTTACTGTTAATAGAGCCAAGTCCAGTAACAGTACATTGAATGACCTATCAATGAAATCCTCGCCTGACCTGGGAATAAGCATTCTTAGCACCGTGGGACAAACCTGTCATAAAATGTTTCCCAAACCTTGATTGAAATTAAGACCGAAAAGGAAGAAACTGTAACATAAAGACTATTGCCCACCATCCAGTTCTACAAGAATCAAGTCATCAGCCACTGCAGTCACTGACCTACAGTACACCCTGAAAGAGTTCAGAGCAAAGATCAGGATGAGGTAATTTGTGTTCTGGGAAAAACGGAAGAACTGGGCCTCACATAGATATATTCAGGAGAAAATTTTACGAACCCAGTTTCTTGCATCTTCCCATACTTAGAAAAGCACTAAAACCTTTAAAGAAGATATCTGTTCCTTGCGAATAGCAGTAACCTTCTACCAAGACGTGTGCTTGATCGTACATACCCCTTCTCTGAAATCACATATATACTGGCCTCCCCCTTTATGTCTTTGGAACAGTCCTCAGAGCTTTCTGAAAGATTGTCTCCTTGGTTATAATCCTCAGGTTGATGTGAATAAAATTTTCCATTTGTGTTTTAGGTTGACTGTTGATTAATTTTTCATTGATCTGTTAAATCTCCCAAACTCTATCTTTTATTACTGAAAAAATTTGTGATATTTGCTGCCTCTGGCACAGCTTATGCTCCCGTGATTTCTTAAAAGCTCACCAACAGTGGTTCGTCATCCTTTACATAAGATCACTAACAACAGCTTAGCGCATATTGAGTTCTTAATATAAGCCGAGTACTGTTCTAAAAGCTTAATACACTATTAACATATTTAACCCTGTGAACTAGGTACTATTATTGTCCCCATTTTATAGATGAGTCACGTAGTGTATGAAGCACATAGTATATAAAACTTGCCCAAAGGCACACAGGTATCAATAATAAGTAAAGCAAATATTTGAACCCAGGCAATCTGGTGCTGGATCCTATAAGGTGAGCCTTTACACTACACTGTGTCTGTTCAGAAACCTGGGGCAATTGTTTGGCCCTTGACCTCGGTCATATCACCTCCTCCACTGTACCTGCTTGTCCAGCTTTCTTTCCCTCCACCTGAAGTTCGGTGTGAAGCCTTCCTGATGGATGTACCAGTGAATTTCCTTAGAAACACGTCCATTCAGTTGTCTTCTAAGACCCACCTTCTTGTCATTCGTGCTTTACCAAATGAGCCATCTGCAATTCAACCGAGTTCTTCTGGTTCTGACTGTACATTGCTAACTACCATGCAACAATAAAATAGTATCAGTTCATAGCCATCATTGTTAAGTATTCGTCGGAAAAGCTAGTGTTTCAATCAAATTATCTGTGTTATCTAGCTAAGAGTGACCATGAGTGAGCCACTCAAGGCCCTTCTTTCAACCACCCCACTCTCTCTTTGGTGGGAACTGGTGACTACCCCACTCATTTGGAAAGACTCCATTTCACACACTGGCTCTTGTAGGATACGGATCCTCTATGTTCGAGTATTGTAAGGTGACTTCATCCTGTCCTAACACTGTTCTTTGGGTGATTGGTATCATTGAGATAGCAATCATAGATTTTTAAAAGTGGTTGAGAGTCTTTGGAAATCCAGATGTAGAGTCCAGAACTTGCTTCATCTCCAGGGTCTTTACTCTGAGTTTCCAGATACTGGAAGCTCACAGAATGATCTCTGTCCTACCAAATCTGTACAGTGCTCACCCAGTGTAGCCAAGGCACAGTCCCTGATGTCTAACTAATTTTGGAGTCTATCTTTAGCTGTTCATGCCAAGAAGATCAGAGAAAGCAGGGTTTAGCCTAACATACTCATTCAAAGACTCTCTTGTTTATAAATGCAAATTTCTACAGACATCAGACAAAAGCAGGACATTTGAAGGCTTTAAGATGACTTGTATTGCATCTATCCATATTTCTGCAATTTGTTCTATGGCTGCTCTAAATGTTTCCTAATGTTCCAAGTTATATTTTTTCCTTATATGTGCATTGAAGGGGAAGGGTGGATGTGTGTGTGTACATACACACAAACACACACACACACACACACACACTCACTCACTCACTTATAATTGCCACCTGGAGGTTTGGGGTTGGTCCTGGAGTAGGGCATCACTTGGTATTTGCTTCATGCCTCGTTGTGTCCCAAATACCTTTTTTATTCTTTCCTTCTCCAAAATCTAATGAAGCTCCTTCAGTGACCTAGAGACACCTGCTGGTAGATGCTGATACTATACAAATACTACTCAAGACAGATGACCCAAGACAAGTCATTCAAAATTAAGCCACGGAAGAGCTCTAGAAATGGGGGACTGAGAGGTGGGGTGCTGTACATAGGCTGTAGCTGTGGAGATAAAATAAAAACCCCTGACTTGAGAAAGATTTGAATTGCTAACCCATCTGTCAGTTCACACCCTAAACACTGACTTGGTTTCCTTCCCTTAGAATTAACTAACAACTAGTGTCATCAGCACAGGCAAAGCCATATTTAATGGAGCGCAGATTAGGGCTAGCCGGAAGCTTATGACATTTATTTTGGATAAACTCTGATCCACGTATTACTTATGGGTATTTGGGGGGCCTTTTTAGAGAATTCTAATGGGGGATAATAATAGCATTACCACAAAAGGTAGTTTTCCTTTTTTGTTTTTTTTTAATGACTAAATCAACAGTGCCTGGCACATCATAAGTGCTATTATGATTTTTATTGTCTGATGATGGGCTTGCTTTGCAGGTTTCCATGACTTTGCAGCTGTGGCCCTGAGTAAATGCTATGAGGATGACGTGGTCCTAGTTCTGAAGGTCAGGGGCAATGCTGGGCAGCTTACCAGCATCAAACTTATTCTGAAGTTCCTATTCAGGATTTCTTTCTTTCCTTCCTAATTCCTTCCTTCCTTCTTTCCTCCTTCCCTCCGTCCCTTCCTCCTCTTTCTTTCTTCTTTCTCTCTCTCTCTTTCTTTCTTTCTTTCTCTTCTTCTTCTTCTTCCTTTCTTCTTTCTTTCTTTCTACTTCCTTTCTCTTTCCACATCTGCCTTTACTGTGAGCAGCAGGTGGGACACTTCCAGCAACAGTTAAAAAAAAATAATTTACAAAAACCAAGATTCAATGAATCTACCTGGTTGGATCCCTTAGGAGCTCATATGTAGATGCCAACCCAGAGTAACAGGAAGAGAACTCCAAAGTCAATGAATAGCAAGGCCACCAAGGAGATGAGAAGCTTTTTGTACATATCATGAGCGTGCTTGGTGGAGGTGGCTTCATAAACAAAGTACCAGCGAGTGAAGAACCAGCCAATAGCTAGCAGCCCCATGGTCAAATAGGGGAAGACAGCAAGGTTCCCTGGGATGGTGTATCTGTTTGTGGCCTTGAGCTCCATTTTTCTGGACACAGAGTAATCCACCAGTTTTCCCCATCTGGGTTTGCACCTGCTGCTTTGGACCTTCCTGTTGGGGTTCAGGCAGAGGCTGTGATGGCATCAGGAAGACGGCCCAGAATGATCCTGTTAAAAAAAAAACAGTGAGCTCTGAATGGGAAAGATGGTAGACAAGACAAAAGTTGTCTTTCAGCATACAGATGGCCAACAGGCACGTGAAAAGATACTGAACATCACTAATCATCAGAGAAATGCAAATCAAAATGATGATATCACCTCACACATGTCAGAATGGCCATCATCAAAAAGACCACAAATAACAAATGTTGGCAAGGAGGTAAAGAAAAGGGAACACTTGTACATTGTTGGAGGGAATGTAAATTGGTACAGCCACTATGGAAAACAGTATGGAGGTTCCTCAAACAACTAAATATAGACCTACCATATGATCCAGCAATTCCACTCTTGGGTATATATCTGGAGAAAACAAAAACACTAATTCCAAAAGGTATAGACACCCCAATGTTCACAGCAGCACTATTTACAATAGCCAAGATAGGGAAGCAACCCAAGTGTCCATCAACAGATGAATGGATAAAGAAGACATGGTACACACACACACACACACACACACACACACACACACACAATGGAATACTACTCTGCCATATAAAAGAATGAAATTTTGCCATTTGTAACAACATGGATGGACCTGGAAGGTATTATGCTAAATGAAATAAGTCAGACAGACTTATAACTAGTAACTCACTAGTGGTTACTAGTGAGAAGAGGCAAGGGGGAGGGGCAAGATAGGGGTAGAGGGTTAAGAGGTACAGCTAATATGTATAAAATAAATAAACTACAAGGATAATGTATAGCACAGGAAATACAGCCAATATTTTATAATAATTATAAATGAAGCATAATCTATAAAAATGCTGAATTACTATGTTGTATACCTAAAACTAATATAATGTTGTAAATCAACTATACCGCCAAAAAATGTTGTCTTTCAGTGAGTTGTTTTTAAAATCTATAAATGTATTTCTGGGAACTTTGAGTGGAGGATTTGCACAGCAATTTTTAAAAGTCTGAATAAATATATGAACACATAAATAACCTGGTGTATGAACTCGCTGCAGACCCAGGGAAAAGCATGGAAGCCACAGAAAAGCAGAAAAAAGTGATCTCCCTTCTCGGTAGAAGCTTCTGCTTGCTCCGGACCCAGCCATTCTTCATGCTTGACGATATGATTTCTACGTTTCAGGGTTTCCCCTGCAGCAAAGCTTACACCCCCTCGTCATATTCTAGGTCTCAGCAATGTGTGAACAGAGATATTCACGAGAAACACAGCATTTCTTTGCTACTGAATGTTGCCACTTTTAGACAGCGTTTTTTTTCCTCAGTTAAACTTAAAACATTGCTCTTGATCAGCAAAAGCTTCTTCCTCTCAGGGCTGCTTCCATCTGCCTTGGATGTGCATTTTAATGTTACTTCATGGTGAGGAGAATTGGGGGCATTTTCCTCCTTGCCCTAAATGATTTCCTAAGAGTGTTAAGATCATTGTGCTTTATGCATAGACTCTACATCTAATCTGGATGTAAAAATTGCTATTATCTATGCATCATGACAACAAGAGGGGTTTTATAATTTGAGAGGGCTACATTAGCTTAAGCTACTGAGATAGAAGATGTTATGTATATTTGAGATACAATGTAGGGATCTCGTTGTTCAGTTTAAATTGGGTCAAAATGCCAGTGAAATGTAAATGATGTTCATATGATATTTTAACATGCCATCTTTTTTCTCTTTTGAAGATGACGTTGGCACACCATTGTAATCATGTCTGTCAACAAAATGACCTTGAACTCCATTAAAAAATGCAAATAACTTTGCGCATAGAATTTGATGCCAAGATAAACATGCAAACAAAGAATTTCAGGTTATTATTTCCTGTACCTCAGGATCAGTGATGCACTGATAAATGGTTCTCAAAAAATACATAAAACAAAACACGAAAACAATGCTGATTGATTTGTGATCTTCCATAATATACATACTTCTGTTGTGGCCAATTTTGAGCTACCAACAGTTACTAGCTTACAAAATTCCTGAATACTTAACAGTTAGATCTGGTGAGCTGGCATGAGCTGCTTCCGGGGCACCACTGTATCTATTTCTCTTTCATGCTCTCTTACCTCTGGGCCTTTGCACCTGCTGTTCTTTTTGCCTGGAATGCTCCAGTGACCTCCTCACTTTGCAAGTTGGCTCTTCACTTAGCATCATTGAAATCCTTAAATGAATTAAACAGTGGTATAAAGCACTTGGAATGATGTCTGGCATACAGTGAACACTATTTAAGAGATGTTTGTTAATATTCTTTTCCTTCACTGACAACCTAAGACTGAATTAGGTGTTCTTCTGTGTGCCCAGCCTGCTGTGCTTCTCCTGTGGTGTCTCCCTGACTCTGTTGTACTGGCTCCCTTTCCAACCCTTGTTGGATCAACCTCCATAATAGATGGACTGGCTTTGTTTACTGTTACATCCCTGCCTAGCAGAGTGCCTGGAAAGTAGAAGACACTCAATATATATTTGTTAAATAATAACCTGATAGATCATTGAATCTGTTATGTACTACCAACTTGAATGAGGAATTAAGAAGGTCCATGTGGATATCAAGAAATGGTTATAAGAAACAGGTAGAGGGGAAGATTTGGTGATAGCTAAAGAAACTATATTTTCTGAGGATGTCTAGACTCTTATTTGTGCTGACAGAAAGGATGTTCTTTGTTTGGACTAACCAAAGTGGAGAAAGTTTCAGTTAGGGTCTTCCGATGTTTCCATAGATAATCCCATTATCATGTGGGTGTGGGGACTTCTACACTGTGCCAACTGGTGACTTTCTCCAGCATTACAAGAACCCTTGTAATCTCAGGGGCTCTCTCCCTGTTTTTATTTTATTTTATTTATTATTATTATTTTTAACATCTTTATTGGAGTATAATTGCTTTACAAGGGTGTGTTAGTTTCTGCTGTGTAACAAAGTGAATCAGCTATACATATACATATATCCCCATATACCCTCCCTCTTGTGCCTGCCTCCCACACTCCCTATCCCAACCCTCTAGGTGGTCACAAAGCACCAAGCTGATCTCCCTGTGCTATGCAGCTGCTTCCCACTAGCTATCTATTTTACATTTGGTAGTGTATGTATGTCAATGCTACTCTCTCACTTCGTCCCAGCTTACACTTCCCCCTCTCCCCATGTCCTCAAGTCCACTGTTTATGTCTGAGTCTTTATTCCTGTCCTGCCCCTAGGTTCATCAGAACTTTTCTTTTAAGATTCCATATATATGTGTTAGCATATGGTATTTGTTTTTCTCTTTCTGATTTACTTCACTCTGTATGACAGACTCTAGGTCCATCCACCTCACTACAAATAACTTAATTTCATTTCTTTTTATGGCTGAGTAATATTCCATTGTATATATGTGCCACATCTTTATCCATTCATCTGTCGATGGACACTTGGGTTGCTTCCATGTTCTGGCTATTGTAAATAGAGCTGCAATGAACATGACTCTTTTTGAATTATGGTTTTCTTAGGGTATATGCCCAGTAGTGGGATTGCTGGGTAGTATGGTAGTTCTATTTTTACTTTTTTAAGGAACCTGCATACTGTTCTCCATAGAGGCTGTATCAATTTACATTCCCACCAACAGTGCAAGGGGGTTCCCTTTTCTCCACACCCTCTCCAGCATTTATTGTTTGTAGATTTTTTGGTGATGGCCATTCTGACCGGTGTGAGGTGATACCTCATTGTAGTTATGATTTGCATTTCTCTAATGATTAGTAATGTTGAGCATCCTTTCATGTGTTTGTTGGCAATCTGTATATCTTCTTTGGAGAAATGTCTATTTAGGTCTTCCAAAGAGCTAACACCTATCCTTCTCAAACTCTTCTCCCTATTTTTTCAAGATCCTTATCTTACACTGGTAGGAGAGGGATGGTGCCGGTTGAGGGAGGTTATCTCTAAAACAGCTCTAGTGAAATCTTGCAAGCTGTTCAGCCAAGGCTCCAGATGACTTCATTATCCCATTTTTAAGATTTTACCATTCTTAAGTATGATTTGTTTACTGCTACAAAGTGACATAGAATCAAGTCGTAGAACATAGAATTAACAAAAATATCTGGTACTATGTGAGTGAATGAGATTCTCCCCCTCCTCCCTGAATACACAGTTGTACAGTATATGCTGTCTTCAGAAATTGGATTTATAGAAAACTTCTATTGTTCCTGACATCATTCAAAATTATATTCTGTATGATCCTTTCTAATCAGTAGAATTAACTTCCAGAGAAAGGAAGCTTGATCGTATATTGTACTCATTGATATTGCTACTGTTTTTAAAAAGTCACACTTGTTATCTCTCAAGATGCTTATAACATTGTCATCTCCAAAATATCTTCAATGCAGCAATGTGTGTCTGCTGTAGTGATGCCCCCCAAAGGTTCTGATTCTGGCAAAGAGGTTATTTTTTATTTTGCTCTTAGAAAGTCATTCACATGGATATTTTGTTTCAAAATATTTCATTTTTTGCATGAAATATACATCATTATATAAAACCTTAGTATTTCATTTCTTAAATCTCTACTTTTCTACAACATTTTTGGAAATTAATTCTCTCACTGTTCTTGTGAAACTTGGTAAGAGATTGAGAATGTTTTCATATTTAATTGCTAAAGTGCAAACATTCTGAAGAACATGTTTAATCCTAGTTGGTTGGCCTCTTTCTGCCTTCCAGAATCCTTCTGAGATAGAATCAGACAACCATGGGATGTTAGAACAAAAGAGACACTGGAAACTCTAAACTTAGTCCCTTATTTTAGGGATGAGATGACTTGGTTCCACTGGCATGGTTTATTTCCAGGGAATAGAAATCCATCAAACTATTCACATGGGCAAGAAAAAATTAGGAAAGGAAACCAGCTTTTAAAATGGACTGCAAACAAATGCAAACAAAAAAAACCCCACAAAAAATAAAAAAGATAAAATGGACCTCAAAAATAGAGTAAATTTTTTTTTTGTTAGTCTCCTCTGCATCACCCCACCCTCCATCAGCAGAAACATAAGAAAGTTCAGAGAGTGATTATTTGCTAAAGCCTGTGTTGGGTGTGCAGTTCTTACAGATTACAAAATTGAAAAGACTGAATCTGACATAAAAGCTGGATATCAGGCCACTTTAAAACTTATGCAGTTGTCCACTTGCAAGGGTGGGACAACTGCACACAAGAATGATGATGATGAGTCCCAAAGTAGAGATGTTTAAGAGACCACCTCATAATAAAGGCAAGTTCCCTGAAAATAGCACTTCAATTTCCAGGAGTAGTCTTGAAACAGAGGAGACCTATGTGGAGGCCTTCCTGGTGCAGGTAAGTAGTACAGAGAAAAAGATAGCACAGTCAGGCAGGGAAATAACCGTAGCTTAAACAAGTCATCCCCCAAGCACTCCCAGTTCTGTCTCAGGTAAAGGTAAAGTCTAATACACATTCCTCAGTTGTTTTGCAGAAACCATATCCTAACCAGATGAAGAATCGTGACCCTGAGCACGTATACCCCCCCAGATGACCTGGAGCCTGAAGATTGATAATGTTAACCCCTGTGGTCTCACCTGGTTACCTCACCACCCAATAATCAGAAAATTGTGCATGAGCTGATTACGTTCCCCACAAATGTCACTCCCCTCACTTTGTCTTTAAAAACCTATTCCTAAAAGTCATCAGGGAGTTTGGGTCTTTTGGGCATTAGCTACCTGTATTCTTCACTTGGTGCCCTGTAATAAACACTGTATTTTCCTTCACCACCACCTGATGTCAGTAGATTGGCTTTGCTGTGTGTTGGGTGAGCAGACCAATCTGGTTCAGTAACAGTCTCTCTGGCTGCCTGGGGATGCTATTTATGTAATCCTGGGCAATTATGTAATTGCTGTCAATGATGTAACCGGGGCAAATGAGCTCATCACTCTATGTTCTGTCCCTACCAACTTCAAAGAAATTCCATGAAGATGAATCAGACAAAATGCATGAGGACAGGAGTTTTAACCTGGGGTTCTTTGGAATTCACAAGTGAATTTCATGTAAGATTTGTGTGTATATGTGAACAGTGCATTTTTCTGGTTAGAAACTTTTATCAAATTCTTAAAGAAATCTGTAAACCTGAAGTGGTTAAGAAGCATTTACAGTCACTTGATCCTTACTACTTGCGAATTCTGTATTTGTGAATTCACATACACACTAAAATGTGTTTGTTACACCAAAATCAGCACACCCAGTGCTTTCACAGTCATTCACAAACATGTGTGAAAAATTTGAGTTGCCTGATGTGCACATTCCCAGCTGAGGTCAAACAAGGTGATGCTCTCCTATCCTGTATCATTTCTCACACTGTATCCTTTCCATGGTCTATTTAGTACCACTTTTTTTGCACTTTTGTGCTGTATGTTGTTGATTTTGCTATTCAAAATGGACCAAATCATAGTGCTGAAGTGTCATCTAATGTTCCTGAACATAAGAAGGCTGTGAACTGCCTTACAGAGAAAATATGTGTGTAGATAAACTTCATTCTGGCCTGAGGTATAATGATATTGGCTATTATTTTAATGTTAACAAATCAACTGTATATTAAAAAAGGAGTCTAAACAGAAACACACATAAAACAAGGTTATATATTGATTTATTGAAGAAAATGTTGTGACCAGAGGCTTGCAGGAACTTAACCCTATATTTCCTCTAAGAGCAATGATTTACTATTTGCTAATTCAGTGTTTGTGGTGACTTTATAAAACAACTACCACAAATAAGGAGAAGCAACTGCACTTAGAAGAAGGGTGGGGAGAGAACATGGAATAATGCTTAAGAGCAGCACTTTGAGGTACATATAAACAATGATATTACTCAGCCATAAAAAAAGAATGAAATAATGTCATTTGCAGTGACATGGATGCAACTAGAGATTATCATACTTAGTGAAGTAAGTCAGAAAGAGAAAGACAAATACCATATGATATCACCTATATGTGGAATCTAAAATATGACACAAATGAACTTATCTATGAAACAGACACCCAGACATCAGAACAGACTTGTGGTTGCCAAGGGGAAGAAGGGGTTGGGGGATGGATGTATTGGGAGTTTGGGATTAGCAGATGCAAGCTATTATATAGAGAATGGATAAAACAACAAGGTGCTACTGTATAGCACAGGGAACTGTATTCAGTATCCTGTGATAAACCATAATGGAGAAATATATGAAAAATAATACATATGTGTGTGTATACGTAACTGAGCCACTTTGCTGTACAGCAGAAATTAACACAACATTGTAAATCAACTATACTTGAATAAAATAAATTTTAAAAAAAAGAGTAGCACTTTGAAATTGGAGATAATTAGCTTAGAGTTACTGAGAGTAGAGCAACTAACACCTGTTACCACCACCAGGGAGGAGGGCCCTGCATGGAAGATAGCAAAGAGATGACAGTGCCTCCCACCAGGAGCAGCTGTCCCAAGATGTCAACCCACTGCACCATTTGCAGGTGTTGGGGTCACCACGAAAGACATGACTCACACAGACACTGGATGGAGCAATGCTTTGCTTCAATAGTGTCAGTTCCCCAAGGCCAGTGGGTCTTGCTGTGTAGCTGATGCTGGAAGATGGTCTGCCAGCACCCCTCTGTGTTGCCAGTGAAGGACCCTGTTTCCTCCTCACCAAGACCAAACAGATAGAGCAATGTGTTTAGCCAGGTCCCGTGTGATGCATACACTTGAAGCAGAACAAAGAAGTACACTTTAAACTCAGAACAGGAACATTATATCCCCAAACAAGGTGATACACCCAACATAGGCTGTGAGGGCTCCTCATCTCCATGTAAGGAAATGTTCTAGGCCCAAGGCACACTTTGGCAGCTGTGCAAGCATCAACAAACTGCATAACTACCCTTCCCAACACTATCTATCTCTTGCTAGCTGTATCGGTTGAATTATTAAACCTTGCTGAGTTCAGTTTCCTCATCTGTAAAATAGGAGATAATAATAATGACAATAAGAATACCTACTTTGTAGGGTTTATAGATTAAATATGATAAAGAACATAAAGAAAAAAACCTTCCAGCTTTGTGCCTTGAATGTAAGAGCTCAGTAAATATTGTCAAAAAGTCAAGGATCCGATCTTCAACCTGTCCATGATACCATGTTCCCCAGGTGGGAGGGAAGTAGAGACAGTCATTTATCCATTCCACAACTATGGAATGGATAGATGAGGAGGTGACAGATGAGCAGAGACCTGAAACAAGTGATGGAAAAAGCCACAAGAAGCTTGCATAAGAGTGTTCCAAGAAGAGGGAATAGCAAATGCAGGGACACTGAAGCAAGAACAAGGTTGAGATAAAGACTAGAAAGAAGGCCACTGAATTAGCAAGCGAAGACTGAAGCTCAGTGACAGGCAGAAGGCAGAGACCTAGGGCCTCTAGAAGTAGATATTCAAATGGGGGCTACTATAGTGGACACACAAAAAGATGATAGTTATTTGGACTAAGGTATTGGTGGAGGAGGTGAGAAATGATTGGGAGGAGAGTTTATAGATGATGGGTTAGATATGGTATGAGAGAGAGAGAGAGAGAGAGAGAGAGAGAGAGAGAGAGAGAGAGAG